>NC_056729.1:52135472-52247972 GCF_019279795.1 Protopterus annectens
TTAATCCACCCTTGCACCCTAATATTTTGGCTTTTGAGAAAATGTGTGAGTTGGATTTTAGGGCTTGTGCTGATTCAGGTGTAAAAACTAGGAAAGATTGTTATAACATCACTCAAAATGAGCACGATTTTATTAAATTGTTGATCGATTGTAAAATCAGGATAATGAAACCGGATAAGGGAGGGGGTCTTGTTTGTATGAATCACAGTACATATATGTTATGTATGACCGAATATCTTAAAAATTCACCTTACCAACAAGTATGTCTTAATGAGGTTAATGTGGCTTACGCTAAGTTTAGGGCTGCTTTAGATGAGCTTTTTATTGAAAAGGCTATTGATTTAGAGTTGTTCGATTTTTTGAGTATGCCAGCCCCTAGAATGGCATCCCTATTTGGCATTCCTAAAATCCATAAGCGGATCATTGACCCCCCTTTTAGACCCATTGTTGACGGACGTGGGTCTATTTCTTATGGCTGTGCCAAGTATGTGGATAGCATTCTTAGGCCCCTAGTTGAGAGTGAGCTCCAAATATGCAAAGACTCTTGGAGTTTTTTAACTCACCTTGGGATGATTCCATTTAAGGAAGATTACAAAATGTTGACAGTTGACGTAAAAGAACTCTATACAGTGATCCCCCAGAATTTGGGGATCGAGTGGATTAGGGATTTTATGTCTGCAAGGAAATGTGACAATAATACTATTTATGTTGTAACCTCCTTGTTGGATTTAGTGTTGAGTAACAACTTTATGGGGCTTGCGGGAGAGATCTTCTTACAAAAATCCGGGGTAGCGATGGGATCCCCCTGTGGTGGCAGTTTTGCCAATTGTATAATGGCTCATTGGGAGACCACTTTCCTTTTTAAAACAGGTGTGTTTAAAGATAACATAGCTTGGTACACAAGGTACCAAGATGATATGTTTATCTTGTGGAAAGGGCCGAGTGAAGGCGTACAAGAATTTATTGAATTGATTTCAGCCTCAACCAACTTCTTGGAGTTTACATTTAATCTACAAAATGAATGTATCAATTTTCTTGATATTAGTATACACAAGGATGTGGTTGGTAAAAGATTTAAAAGTACCATCTATAGGAAGCCCACCTATTCCAACTGTTTCCTTCATTTTTCTAGCTGTCACCCCTACCACCAAAAGAGAGCAGTGGTTAAGGGGCAGTTGGTTAGGGCAGCCAGAATGATCTCTGATGAGGTAGATTTTACCGACGAATGTTCTAAGCTTGAATGTATGTTTCTTAAGAGAGGATATCCACTGAGTCTAGTTTCTAACATCTCTACCGAGGTCATTACTAAAAGGCAGATTGGCTACTTTACACCCTTATTAGGTATAACTCGAATTTTGGCTGAGGATGTTTCTCCCGATTACCAGGGGAATTTTTTATTAGGTAACACGAAGGACTGCCACCACATAAGTTTTGTTGTTACTTACAACCTTAATCACTCATTTATTAGACAAACTTTGTATAAGAATTGGGCCCTTATTATGGAGGATCCCTCCCTATTTAAACTTTTTGGTAACCAACCTAAAATTACCTTTAGAAGGGTGCAGAACTTGAAACAGTTGTTGCAATACTCCACTAATCCACACCCTAATAAAAATAAAGGCATGTTTAAATGCGGAAGGTGCCAACAGTGTAAGCACCTTAACACGAATCACCATTTGGAAATAAGGGAGAGGGTATATAAACCTAATGGTAGATTTTCGTGTGATTCCAAGGGAGTAGTTTATTGTGCCAGGTGCCAGGCCTGTAAAGCTTTCTATATCGGTAAGACCAAAAGAAAGCTTAGGCTACGCATTTATGAGCATATTTATGCTGTTAATAAAAGGGATACAAATAATTCTTTGGCCAGGCACATTGTGGATTTTCCAGATCACTTTTTTAAGTTCTCTGTGTTAAAACAAATTAATACAGACATTAGAGGAGGGCCGTGGCAAATTAATTTGGAAATTGATGAACTAAAATGGCAAATCTCTACTGCAGTGTATTTACCCCCAGGCTTAAATGAAATGGTCTCTATTAAGTGTTTTTTAAAGAAGTTGGCTTTAAAAAGATAAGAGTTTTGCTAACTTCATATCTGAGCCTTTAGTTTATTTACCTTATTTGTATTATTAGTATATCTGTTTTTAATGTTTTAATAAGTATTCTTTATAGAATTTCTTTAACATTAACTTTATTGTATTTTTTATTTACAATTATTACCATTGTTACATGTTTTATGAAGTGTGAGCTTGGATTCTGTGACCCAAGTGCATTTGTTTAAGTTTTACCTTATTGCGTTGTAAAAGTCTACTAAATTGGACCTGTTATTTTAAAACTAGTTAATTAGTTTTAATAATTAGTTAATTGGTATTTTATGTGTTATTTATAAGCACTTCTAAAATGGTTGTATTTTGTCTGAAGAAGGAAAAACACAGTTTGTTTCCGAAAGCGCTAACCCAATAAATTGCTTGTTTAAAGTATTCTGCTAAGCCTTTGGTGCTTCTGATTCTTAGTTTGTCTGTTTGCCTGTTTGTGGAGTATGTGTACTATTGTGTGTGCGTTTTTTTCGGTGTTTTGACTTTCGTGGTTTTTTTGTGTCGGTGTTTTGTGGATTCGGTTTTATAGTCTCGAGATACTGAAATTCGACATTTCAGTAATTCGAGGTTATAAAGTGAATCCATATATATATATATATATATATATATATATATATATATATATATATGGATCTAGTATGGGTCTACTTTTAAAGCTCGAAGTTTCAAAACTTTGAATTTCTTATGGTCTTGACCATAAGACCGAAATTTTGAAACTTTGATCTCTTTAAATGGAGATTGCTGTACAGTGCAGAATGGGAAAATTATCATTTTTCTCACTGAAGTGCGATGTCAGAGTTGGTATATTTAATTAGCAAGGGTTGTGGAGGATGCAGGGGGGGCTTGCCCCCCTGCAAGAATGTAAAAAAATATTTTTTTTATTAATTTTTTTCGAAGTTTCAAAGTTTCAAAACTTTGATCTTATGGCCTTGGCTGTAAGAAGTTCAAAGTTTTGAAACTTCAGGCTTTAAAGTAGACCCATATATACACGGGTCTATCTCAGAAGATCAAAAGTTGAAAAGACTGAAAATCTGAAACTCAAAATATCAACAATATTTTTAATACAGGGGGCAAGCCTCCCTGAACTCATCATGTGGGGGGCTGCGCTCCCTTACATCCCCAGTTAATTATATATAGCAACTCCAAGATTGCACAACACTGGAGAAAGGGCAAATTCCATTTTCAATAGCCTGAGTTTTAAATATTTTGATTTTCAGTGTTCTGAGCTTACAGTCTTCTGAAGGGGATCCATATACACACATACAGCATATCGACAGTGACTGTTGACATTCATGTATTCCTACTGTTTCCTTTTTTTGCACAATTCCAGGACTTGCAGCAGATCTTGGAATCACAGTAAGGTGACTAAGGTGATAGGGAACCTCAGCAACCATTCTGTGCAGCAAGTGACATGCAACAAAGAAGCTGCCTATTCTCAGGGGAGTAGTACAGAACCACTTAATAGTTCTCAATGCATTGAATGTAGAACTACAGCAGACAAGACATGCTCCATAATTATACTGGACTGACTCTGGACAGTGTTATAGTGATGTCTGTATATGTTTCTGGGATGCAGTCCCGATAACATCAAAAATGACTCAAGATAAAATTTATGGACATCTTTGTTTATGATACATAATCTCAGAGGTATTCTAGGATGAGCTCTTGGGCTGCCTGCAAATTCACTGGGTATGTTAGTAGTGCCAGTAGCAGAATTTATCAGAAGACTAACTTAGTAAGATAATTTTTGTGTGGGCACAGTATTATGTTATGCTAATTTAAATTCCACTTCTCTTTTTCCTTAATTTTTTCCCCACGATATTTTAGGAGCCTAACAAGGTCATGATTTTAGTGCCTCTGATAGCTTTAGGATTATAAGCTTGATAATATATATTTGCATATATATTTATATAGGCTAACAACTGTGTAAATCTGCCATTGTAAACTGTCATTGCATCCTCAGCACCACAGGCACTAACCTTGGGCTCATATTTTACTGTTACAGACTGCTTAGGAGTCTTCTTTTTAACTCTCTCTTCTTATCATATGAAGTATTGAGTGCCATGAAATGCCAGGGGCTATCTGGTGTTGTTTTGCAATAAATAAAATAAAATAACTGATTCAAGGTAAGAATCTAGTATCACTTGAAAAAATGAAAATTTGTCAGTTACATCTCAGATATGCATAGATAGCTGTATGCATTACTAGGAAGTGCACTTCTTAAGTTTACTAAGAGCATGCCTCTCTGGGGAAAATTCCCAGCTGGAAATGATGGTGAATATCACGTGTCAGATATTGGCATCATGCACACTGCCAACATACTGCATAAATACCACAGATACATTTGTAATAATATCATCTGTAGTGCAGACTATCTGACAGTTTAATAAATGACACTCCTCTTTTATATAGACACCCTGACTAGGAACATATGGTGACTTAATCAATGCATGTGCGCAATCAGACAGTAGGGTAGAACCTCTACTTCTTTTCTGTGCTTCTCTGTAGAACTATATAAGTAGAACCAGATGCCGCAGTAATTCATACAAGCATTCATGCACAATCCCAGATACAGGTAATTAGGATCTCCCAGTGTGACTCCCAATAGTCACTTTAAAATTATCTCACATTTGTTTTTCTACTCTGTTAATAATATTTATATGTTGTATCAATTATCTATGGGATTATCTACCTTCTGTGATTAATATGTGAATTTGCTCTGTTTTATTTTTTGTGAATTTCTTCATCCGGGTTGCGCCTGCAAAAGGTCTAGTGTGATCATTGTTGTACTACCCCGATAAATAAACAAAACAAACAAACAAATAAACACATTAACTAACTAACTAACTAACTAACTAACTAACTAACTAACTAACTAACTAACTAACTAACTAACTAACTAACTAATCAACTAAATACATAAATAAACTCCTTGAGGCTATAATAGTTAAAACAACATATGCATCTCTCTGTTGAATGGAACAGGAGAGCAGAGCAGTCTTTGGGTGATTTATACGGTCAGCACATATTACAGATATTGGGACAACCCTCTCTTGAGCCATCATTTGTTGTTCTGTTAAACCACAGTAGGTAAGGCATGGTCAGCACTGACACAGCTACTGCTGTACTCATTCGTTCAGAACAGGTACCTGTATTCCTGAAGTCGAAGCATTAGGTACAAATGAACGTGTCTTACTGACACAGTCAGCATTGCTGCTCTGCATATTGATATCTTCCTGTGTAATGCACCATTTTATAATTGTTCATTAATGCAGAGCAAACTTTTTTCATGTAGTTTCTGAATCACATCTGTGTTTAGTCAGTTATTTGTATGCATTACCTTCTGATTTGTATCTGCTACAAACTGTGTGTCAATGATGTGTGCAGACCTTGCACTGAATCTGCTACATTCTGTGTGCATCAAGATACCATGCAAATATCCCTTATATTCTACACAATGTCCCTCAATGACCTCAAATAAATTTGCTCGTGGTACTTTCAGTGATGGTGTATTATTACTAGAGTTGCTATCAGAAGACCGAAGATGCATTTTGTCAAATGCATTTTGGTTGAACTTCAAATGTCGAAAACGCAAAATGATGAAGTGGCATATAAGCGAATTCTTTACCTGGGAAAGAAGTCGCTTGGCTGCTTCCGTCACTTTGCTGTTTTTGGCACTGTAGTGCGATCTCGGAGTTAGTATATTTAAGCAGGGGGGGTGTGGGGGGTGTGGGGGGTGTGGGGGCAAAGACCCACACTTTATGTAATGTTTGAATGTGTTTTTTTTGTTTGTTTTTTTTGGGAACAGCAATTTTTTTCCCTGGGAAAATATTGCTGTTCTGGTAGTTCGATGTGTTGTGAATTCGAACTTTTGAGTTTGATATAACAACGTTTGATCATTTGATCGTTCATTATTATAATATAGACCGTATTATTACTAACTTCTGTTTTCAAGAGTACATACCAGCAAAACATAAATAGCTAAGTAAATCAAAAGCAAAACAAGAAAACATTATTAGAATGACAAAATGAACAAGATATCAAGATATACAACAGAAAAAAATGTATTAGTTAGCTTTGAAAAACTGTAAAAAATGTTACTTAGCTTTCAATAGTTATTCTCATCATAAAAAGTCAAAATTAAATGAAGTTTAGAAATGAGATACTTATCTAAACTTCCAGATGAAACAGTGAACACAACTTGATCTCAAAGGCTGTAATTTAAACATTCATTAATTTCATCATAAAATTGAAAGTAAAAAATGTGAACATAACATGATATCAATAAATAACAAAGTGGTCATCTCTACAAAGGCCATAGTGAACATTTTTGTGCAAACTTTACAGTAAGCAAACTATGCCAAGAGTGGTATATAGACAAGGAGACACATCCCTAACTGCTGGTATGATAACTGCTACACAAGTAAAATTAAGTACATTATTAGCATGGCACTGTACTATATATCTGATAGTTTTCATAAACAATGAACTAAAACCTAATTAAAGTCCTCTATGCCTTCATCTCTCTATCGATGCAGTACAATCAAGTCACATTCTACTCTTGAGGTGACCCCATGAACAGCTGCTTCCATCCATGGAGTTTACTAAGAATAGAGAATGAAAGCAGATTACAAGACATTTATTTCTACTTGTTGCACCACTGATATTGACTTACCCTGGGATTCAGCAAATCCGAAATCTCAGTGCAGGAACAGTGTCGCCTGTTCCTGCATGGAATGTGGCTGCCGATCAATCTAGGAAACAGCTAATCTCATGTGTATGAGCGTGCCTACATTGTTCCTGCACGGATATGGCTGCAGAATGCTAATTACCTCATTTGCTGGTGAAAACCATGCAAATGAGGTGAATTAGCGATTCACCAAGCAGCTAGGTATCAGTGCAAGAATAGTGTTATTTGCAGAAATGTATTCGGTTACTAACTGAATACATTTCTGAAAATAACAAAATGGAGGCATGACAGCTCTCAGAAAAGCATGTATTATATTTATAGTTTTTGAAGATAGATTACAGTTAATTAAAATTATTCTTCTCCCTAAAATTTTGTATGTTGTGCAAGCCACTTTGTTAATTCCTGAGAAAACTCACCTTAAGAAAATAACATCAATTTTGCTAAGATTTCTGTGGTTTCCTAAAAGAAACAAAATTGCATATACCGATCATATCAGACAATGGGACCAGGGAAGAATACATTTCCCAGATACTGAATCTTATATAAGAGCAACTTTACTTAAAACTGTGGTTGAATGGATCAATCTGAATTATATGCCTAATTGGAAATTGTTACATACAACTATAATAATAAATGAAAATAATTTACTTAAAAATTCTACTATTCTAGACAAGGACAATGCATTATGGTACTCACTGGCCTTAAATATCAATACAATATAACTAAACTAACTAGGACAAATTTAATAAATCATTTATTTGACTATTTTAGGAAATTTATAAACATGAATATGGATTTAAAGCTTTGTTTTGCAACATTAATTCCCTTCAGCATTACTAAAAACTTTCCAGATAGAATTCATAGAGATACATTCCTCTCTTGGGAACAGAAAAATCTAACCTGTTGGTTACATTGTCTAAAAAATCAGCAAGTATTGGATTTACAATATATGATGTCAACTTACAAAGTGAATTCTCATGAATGGTTAATGCTTCAGAATATATTGACGTACTCCAAGGATCTATGTAGGATAATAAATAATTCTTCTTTTTCAAATACACCAAAATTTATATCCAGACTGTTTGAAATTTTATGTAATAATAAGAAATTGGAAAATGGTACTTCATATTTATATAATTTAATAAAAAACTACAAAACACAACTTAAACCAGCATATTGGCAATATATTACTAAAGGATATATGATTAAATTAACCTCAGAAAATAAATTTAATTTACTTCTCTCAGTAAAATTAACTTCTTGTTTTCATTATTGGAGAATATTTACCTGGAAAGTCCTTCACAGATCCTTTTTAACCCCTGATAAAGTTTCAAAAATCAATCCTTCTAATGATGGGTTATGCTGGAGATGTCAACAGTATAATAAAGCTGATTGGTCTCACATTTTCTACGACTGTATAAAAATTAAACCCTTTTGGGAAAGTATTAATTTCTTGCAGGCGATTTATACAGATACTTTTGTCATGACCAAGGCTTTGTTATTACTGAATATAACTGATAATGCTTATTCTTCAAATAAGACTGACCTTCATTTACTTTGGACTATACTAGCTATAGCTAGGAAATGCATAACAAAGAGATGGAATTCTACTACACCTCCTAGCAAAGAAGATTTCATATGTCTATTGAAGAGGTCAGCCTTAATGGAAATAAAAAACAAATAATTAAGACTGTTTCCTAGACCATTAACTAAAAACCCTTGGAAAAAAGTTCTAATTTGATTGATACTTTGCAAATGGATCTAACCTCCTCATGAAGCAAGTACTATTTAACTTTAATTAAACTATATCTGTGTAATTTGTTATCATGCAAGTTTTAAATTGTCAGGCTAAATGTAAATTTGTATATAGTTAAAGGAAAACAACGGGATATCAAATCAAATATCTCTACCTGATGTCTCCCTAAAATGATACAGCCTCAAAAAACCATAACCGCAGCTTTAAAAAAAATTCACTATTCTCTTTTACTGCTTAGGCTTCATACTTTTCCGTACTGCTTGACTTTCAGTTTTAAAACCAAGATGAAAACTGTCTAGTCATCTCTTAAATAATGATGTCACATCTGCCATAGCTCTTGCTGAAGATCCTGGGAGGTTTCCTCCCCCAAAGTGACGTAAACACTGCCTTATTTGCATGCTGTACAGAATCCCTGTGATCCTCCCACATTGTGATGTCAACACCGCCTTTCCCAGCACACTGTTAACCTAATAAATGGACTAGGTGCTGTGTGGAACTCCTTTTCTGTGTTAGCAAATCTGGTCGACTCTATTCATGTGAAGCACTTCTTCACCAGCGTTTTGCTACTTCATAAGTAAGGTAAGTCTTATTACTTCTTAATAGTGTATCCTAAATGTAATTTGTCCCTGTTTCTATGCCTCCCTAGCCCTGATATTGTGTCCTCCCAAGTTTTTAATTGCACATTAGTGGAGTTAATCTTTTAATGTTTGTAAGGGTGCCACGTGCTTCCCTTTCACAGCTGCATTTTTAGCTTAGCCTACTTATTTTCATTTTGATCCAGGGTTTATATTTCCCCAGTTATGTTTAATGCTTGATGAGTTATGGCGGATACTATTTGCTAACAGAAGGGAATAAGAGAAAGTGGAATGTGTGTGTGTGTGTGTGTGTGTGTGTGTGTGTGTGTGTGTGTGTGTGTGTGTGTGGTGGGGGGGGTGCTTACAAGCCAAAGCAGAGTGCTCTCCAGGGGAAAATGAATATTGGCTCAAACAGGTAGACACATACTAAAAGTTAACTGTAGCTGTTTGCAGACAGTTCAGACCCGGACTGCGTTTTTCCGTTTGTGCCTTTGTCCCACTTCTATGTATGGCTTTGTCCTAATTTCTTGCGCTGAGGTTCATAGGTATTTCAGGATCAATTTATCCTTGCTTTTGAACCAGATTTCTCTGCTTGGTTAGTACACTGCTATAAAATGTAAAAATCTAAATCATTGTAGAAGTAAAGCAGTGCATGTGTCTGCGTGTGTGTATGCACTGCCATAATTTATTTTAAAAATTGACTCAAAAAAGCATGTGGGTGCTGTCATGCAAGTCTAAAATATTTCAAGTTTATAGTGCATCATTTGTTAGCTATTTAAACAGGAAGGGAAAATAAGTGGCAGACTGCTTTGCAAAGCAAGGATTATTGCCAGTGCTATGTAGCTTGGTTTTAAATTTGACAGGAGTAGTGCAACAAAAAATGTCTCCCACTGTAAGGAGGAAAAGGCTGACAAGCAAACAGTACATTACTCTGGTCACCTGCTGTGACGAGCTGTCAATCACATGCAGATAATGGGTCAAATTACCCTTGGCTCTTTGACAGCTAGGGAAGTTAGGTGTGAAGTGGGAGGGGAGATTCCTTGAAGAGCTAGATTTCAGCCTTCACAAAAGAAAGCAATTTAGCATTTCTAAGATGAAAGGGCTAGAAAATGCACCTTTCAGTTCTGTTCTGTAGCATTTGCACTTTTTGAGTTTTAAGTGGTCATTGAAAAAGGATAACATTTTAACCAAAAGTAGGGGATTTTAAGACTGCAGTGAATGCCTGTTAAGTCAATGAAGTGACAGCAGCTTAAGGCAAAACGTGGCAGATCTGATGCAATTTTTTGAGACAAATAATGCATTCTGGGATACTTAGAGGCAGAGTAAACAGTCTGAATGTTTTCAATATGCCAGAACCCATGTGGTCAGAGTCAGAAATTGCATCTAAAAATATCTAAAAAGCTCAAAATAGTCTCAGAGTGCTATTAAAATGTAGGAAACATCAAACCATGATGAAATTAATATGTTTTTTGAGTCTGAGGGTGCGGTTGTCCTTTAATAATTATCTAACTTGATTGTAAACCGTGATAAGTTTTCATTTATTGTTTATGTGCTGCGGTAACGTTGTCGCCTCACAGCAAGACGTTTTCCCGTTCGATTCTCAGCTAAAGTGTCTTCTGTGTGGAGACGTGTGAATGGGGGTACCTTCGTTGAAGGTTGTACATCAGGGCTGGCAAGTCGGTACCTAAAAAATCTGCTGCCAATCATTAGCGGATCGGAGTTCCGCTGTGGCGACCCCTAACTGGGAAAAGCCAAAAGATACAACAACAACAACAACAACAAGTTTTTTGCAAATTTAAAATAAAAATCATCTGAGTAAAAAAAAAAAAAGCATGTATTATAGTGTTTAGGCATGCCAATGGCCAAATATATGGCCATTGTCCTGGAAAACAGTTTTCTTTTAATAAAAATCTACATTATTTTTTTTGGCCGATCTCAGCTGTTTAAACATAGGGCAGTGGCATGCAAACTGGATTGTGCGAAAAATAAAAAAAATGTAAAAACTCAATTTTAAGGGAAATCTGCACTTTTGCCATTATAGTCTATGGCATGCAGAATGAAAACAGTACCGGGGAACAAGGTTTGCCAAGGGGGAGGGCCCTGTGTAAGTGCAGTAACTATGGACTAAGGCAGTGGGGTATGCAAATGAGGGGAGATTTACTGAATCATAAAAATCTTCTAAGTCCCAAACTGCACATAACCATGTAGGTGCTCTAGCATGATGGTGTAACTAGGAGGAGCAACAGACATGAAAAGGGTGTGTGTAAGGCATGTTGTAAGCACACTGGAGCCCTAAGGCACAGAGATAAGCTTAGCTAAGTACAGCTAAGCAAGGGTGTGTGTCTGAGGCTGTATTGACTTATTCCATTAATTGAGAAGCATGTTTGTGCCCAGGGGAGGACCATTTCTTACTGTTTACATAACCTAAATGGCATGCACCTGGTCTAAAACAAACAAACAAACAAACAAACAAAAAAATGGAAATAGCATGTCTGTTTACATTTGGGCACTAGGTTTGCGTGGAGCGCCTTGGGGCTTAAAAGGGGAGGAAATGCGGAGAGGAAAAAGAAAAAAAAGGAAAATAGTAGAATTCAAGAAATCAAGTACAAATAACATAGCTGGCAGGTGGAATGCATTATATTTAGAAAATCATACAGGCAGCATCTGCAGCTCTACAGTATAAAGTATGGAAACACCTTACAGTCTGGTTTTTCCCACAAACTCTGCACCGTTGGTGTACACATGCAGGGGAATTTTAACTGGAAAAATGTTTGGGGCTGCCATTGCTTTGATCCATCAGTATGTGCTAGAGGCTGATGACGGAGAGGAGGATAATGCTGACAACCGCCACAGACAGAGGAGGAGGAGAAGAGTGTTCAGACCCAGGGTAACTTACCAGGGGCTACATGATCTGGAAATAGTAGAGCACTACAGGGTGGACAGAGACATACTTCAGCAAATCACTGAGCTGTGCCGGCCTCAACTCAGACCTAGAACCAGCAGAGGGGAAGCCATCCCAGTGGATACCAAGGTATGTGTAGCCTTAAGAATTCTAGCTACAGGTACTTTCCAAAGACCTACTGGGGACATCATGGGGGTCTCACAGGCATCTGCATCCAGGGTACTCCACCAGTTCCTGGATGCCATGCTACCATGTGCCAGTCAGCACATTTACTTCCCTAACACCTGTGAGGAGAAGACCAGCAATATGCTTCTCTTCCACCATGTCGCAGAATACCCAGAGGTACTGGGTACCATAGACTGCATGCACATCCACATTAAAGCACCACCCACTGAAGAGGGTAGGGTCTACATAAACCGCAAGTGATTCCCCTCCATCAACTGCCAGGTCATGTGCAATGCTCAGGGCATTATCATGAATGTGTGTGCTGGCAGCCTTGGAAGCTATCATGACTCCCACATCTGGCATTCATCACAGCTGTACCTGGCATTTGCCAGTGGGGGCATCTTGTATGGCCATCTGGTGGAGGATATTGGCTATGCACTGGAGCCGTGGATGATGACACCCATCAGAAATGCACACACACCCACACAAGAATGCCATAATGAGGCACACACACAAACCAGGATCATTATAGAGTGTGTGTTTGGGATACTCAAGTCACGGTTCCACTGCCTTGACATATCTGGTGGAGCCTTGTAATACTCTCCAGCCACATGTACACACATGTTCATAGTATGTGCCATGCTATAAAATATGATCCTGCGAAAACAGCTGCAGCAGGAACAGCACAGGGAAGGGCCACACAACCCCCCACCATTGCCAAGGTCCCCACAGGCACAGATGGACTCACAGGAGGAGGCCCCTGAGCCTGCTCCTGTAGGCAGTCAGAGGCATGCCCAGTATACTCAGGCCTTGGCAAAGAGGCAATGCATAGCACACACACTGACACTGTAGAGACCCCAGGGAATGACACCTTTCAATGACTCGTACACACAGTAAAATGGATGACACACACATCACATTACCTGTAATTTACCATGTATAGGCAGTGTGCTGTGTGCATCCAATATAGGCAGTTCTCAAGCACCATTCTCACAACAGCCACAAGCACAAGGTAAGTCAGTCTTCTTAACAATAAATGAATGGATTAGTATGTTTTGCTAGCATATCTATGGTACTGCTGCATGCATGCAAGGGAATGGGATGGCTTACTGGGATAGCAGCACACAACTGACAGCTATGTGGGAAATGTCTGGCCAAAACTGGCTTCCACACACTATGTAGTAGCACCCAAGGTGGCAAATCCCACTGCAGTATATGTGTGTGGACAACTATCTGGGGGGGTCATAGGTCACAGGCAAGGATGTCAGGGTGGGGGTTCCCATAACCACCCCTCATACTCACACAGAAAGTCAACTTTAGAAATCCACAGAGAAATATCTGGCACTAGGTAATGAAGCAATACATTGCAGTTTCAGACTGCAGATATGTCAGAAAATGTCTGCTAAACAAAACAAGTACCCTGAGGAAAGTCCGGTGAACTCCTGAGAGGTATGGCTGTAGCAAATAAAACCCTGGACTGGAGTACACTTATCTCTGGAATGGAGTCCCACTCTAACTATAGAAGGTCACACTGGGCATGCTCCTACACTTAGAGAATCACAGGACATGTTGGAATATATGACTGTACTGTGTATATATGTCTGTGCATACAAACAGCTATGTACACCTCAACTGTCCACCCACACACACATCAGACAGAATTATCCTTAGCTAGCTGTAGGTGGCCAATATGTGGTATATTTGCATTTGTTGTGTGAGATACACACACACACACACACACACACACACACACACACACACACACACACATATATATATGGGCAACAGATAACATATGTCAAGCATACACACACATAGATGTGGGGAACTGAGAGACAGACAGTGATAGAGAGAGAGAGAGAGAGAGAGAGAGAGAGAGAGAGAGAGACACAGGGGAACACAGACAGAGTGAGTCATACACACGGATACCCTGAATGACATACAATAATGTCCTGTTGTGGACAGTGGCATGCCAGTTGTAAACAGCTGCATGTGCCAGCATAAAAGGTGAGCCCCACTGTGTAACAGTACTGAGGTTGGGTTCATAATATCAAATCACCTGTGTGTGTGTGTGTGTGTGTGTGTGTGTGTGTGTGTGTGTGTGCGCGTGCGCGCGTGTCCATAGGTCTAAGTGTTAGGAGCCTCTTCCCACTCTGAACACTTCACATTGCCCTACTTCACAAGATCTGCTGCTGCTGTTATTCACCTTAGAAGTACCATTGGACACCAATTACCCCTATAAGCTCTGTAGTGCATGCGATAACTGTGTAATACCCAGTGGCGGCTGGTGACTTCAAATCATAGGGGGGCTGCAGGAGACAGCTGGATGGGTGTGGCCAACAAGACGGGGTGTGGCCAACAAGATGGGGTGTGGCCAACAAGACAGGGTGTGGCCAACAAGACGGGGTGGCTATGGTGCAATGGGATCAATGCTTCACATACTTATGTAGAAAACTAAAACTAACCCCTTACAATCTAGCTCTAGTAATAATCACTCAAACTCAAACTTTAAAAGTAGCATTAAAAAAAAAAAACTCTATTCACTGACCTGTAAAAAGATAATTCATAATAGGTGCCACCTCAAGACACATCAGTGAATGAAAAAAAAAAATGCAAACTAACTATCCTACCACCTATTAATGCAATCAGTACCCCTTTGTTTGAGGCTGTTCTTCAGTGATTTCTGTTAGGAATATATAACAGTTAACTGCATTTTCTACATATACTAATATATCAGAGAGTTGGGCAGTAACAGTCCATACCGGTGTTTCTCAAACTTTTCTGATTGTGGCCCACTTGAATAAAGCATATAACTCAGTGGCCAACAAGCCTCTTCCATAAACCACATGACATCACATATCCAGGTATACACAAGCACCAAAATGAAACATTTCCCAAACACTGACACAGTAATGAATAATTTTCCCCAGTAACCAATTCATTAGTTTGTATTGTGTATGCACAAGCACTGAAATGACACAAATTATTTTGCCCAGTGGTCGCTTCAGCTGTCTGACCATGTATGCACAAGCACTTCCCTGATACACGAATGAATTTCCCCAAGCAAAATCTTCATTACTATGTCCAGGTATACACAAGCACCAAAATTAAACACTTCACAAATACTAACACAGTAATGAATAATTTTCCCAAGTAACCCTTCATTAGTTTGTACTCTGTATGCACAAGCACTAAAATGACACAATTCATTATTTTGCACAGTTTTCACTTCAGCAGTCTGACCATGTAAGCACAAGCACTTCCCTGATACACAAATTCCCTACGCAAAATCTTCATTACTATGTCCAGGTATACACAAGCACTGAAATGAAACATTTCCCTAAAAGAAAAAAGACCCCTTCAGTAAAATCTTCATTACTATGTCCAGGTATACACAAGCACTGAAATGAAACATTTCCCTAAAAGAAAAAAGACCCCTTCAGTAAAATCTTCATTACTATGTCCAGGTATACACAAGCACTGAAATGAAACATTTCCCTAAAAGACCCCTTCAGTAAAATCTTCATTACTATGTCCAGGTATACACAAGCACTGAAATGAAACATTTCCCTAAAAGAAAAAAAAGACCCCTTCAGTAAAATCTTCATTACTATGTCCAGGTATACACAAGCACTGAAATGAAACATTTCCCTTAAAGAAAAAAAGACCCCTTCAGTAAAATCTTCATTACTATGTCCAGGTATACACAAGCACTGAAATGAACATTTCCCTAAAAGAAAAAAGACCCCTTCAGTAAAATGTCCAGGTACAATATGCAAAAGCACTAAAATTAAACATTTGCCCATGTGACCCCTTCAATAACATACAAGCACCAAAATGAAACATTCACCCAAGTGACCTCTTCAGAAAAATGCTGAGGTATCCCCAAGCACCAAAACGAAAAGTTTGCCCCTTTCCTTCAAGAACATAAAAGTACAATACAACACCAAAATCATAAACATTCACCCAAGCGACCACTTCAACATAACTATAAGCACCAAAATGAAACACTTATTACCCAAGCAAGTAAATGTAATAACAAGAACAACAGGTGTAACACAAGATTAGTTAGTCAATAAACTAAATGCATTTGCACTTTGTACTGGTAACTGCAATACACAACACTTCAGCTTAAATAAGTCTAACTTAACTAAATACAGCAGGAAAAAAAGGTCTGGGCAGTTTTTCACTCCTGCTAGGTAAACTTCAGAAGCTTCTGCGAATTTCCCCTTAAATAAAGATGATCGATAATTAACAAAGGATAATGACACACAAACATACCTAAACATTCTATTAATAACAATTTACATGAAGTAAACATTTTCCTGCATCTTATATGTTTATTTTGGTTACATTTTCAAGAAAGAATATAATGAGGGGATGGAAGGAGTGCTGTATGTAATATGCATGCATCATAACCAAACCTAGGTAATCAGAACTTTGAAGACTAATTGAAACCTTTGATAAAAATACATAAGCACATGCAAATATAACATAAGCCATAACTGAACTGTGGGTTTATTTAAAATGGAATTGTAAGGTCAATGACTAAGAACATGAGTGAAAATAAGCCGAGGCAGGGATCAAGAGGGTGGAGGTAGTAGAGGTGTTTGGCAGGAGGGGAAGAGAAATGTACCTAAATTTACCTAGCAGGAGTGAAAAACTGCCCAGAAAGCTCTCATCTGCATAACAACTCTGGAGTTTTCCTAATAGACACAGGTAAGCAACTCTTCAAAGTAATTTTTTTTAATGGAAAAGAAAGAACTTCTTTGAACTAACTGCAAAGATGCATGCAACTAAAACAGAATATTGAAAAAGTATGCAAATCTAGTACTTTTTTGAAGTGCAAGTATTTTTTAAACCAGCTTGTCTATTTCTTTGCCATCAACATACTGTTAAATTCTGACATTCTGATGCAAACAAAAACACAAAAACACACTAGGTCACTACCTATGTGTATAGCAGTGACAAGAGCTAATTTTTAAATGACTGGCCTAACCAGCAGCTACCTCATCAGTGCACCAACAGTCGATAATAATAATAATACTTATTTTTTTGTTAACTTGATGAATAGATGGATAGGCTTATCCAAGAACCATTTTTAGCCCCAACCTCTGTCTTGGGACAAAAATAACAGAAACTGTAAATTAACCACAATATTCAGAGTACAAAAGCATTGCACTTTATATAGCATACATATTTCAGGCTAGAGAAAGGAAGTATTCATACAGCAGAAAATTTAGCAACAATGATTACACTGTCCATGAAAATTAAGCAGGTTAAAATGATGAGATTGGTCAAATAATGCAACGAGTAATGGTTTTGTCAACAATATATACTGAAAAACATGTTAATATTACAAATTAGAAACATAAAAGTAAATTAGACATCTCAATGGATACTTGCACTACAATTATATAGGAAACTTTTGAGTTAACAACACTATGATCCTTTCAAAACTATTTCACTCATCTGCTTTCTAAAAACAGTCTCAAACTATCACTATGCCACAAGGATTTAAAAAAAGATGAACTGTCAACCTTTTAATAAGAATAATAATACTGAACATTAGCTTCACTAAAGAATTAAATATTATAATTAATAAGTAATGAAATAAATAGTAACTCACCTGTTGATTCCAGAACAGCCTGATGAAAGAAGCAGCAATAAATCCACCACAGTCCTCCTGATTGCCTCGCTCTCTACTTTAAAAAAAATTTGTCTTGTTGTGCCAAAAAATCAAAAAAAAATGTTTTAATTGTAAACAAAACTAAATACAGCAGGAAAAAAAGGTCACAATATCAGGTCCAACGCCGAAAACCGACTGACTGATTCTCGCTCTTTTCCCAGCACATAAAGCCCGGGAAGAGAGCGACAACCAATCAGCAGCATTTGCCCAGCAAGCACATCATGACGTGCCTGCGGACGTCGCAGTCCGAGCCCCTTCCATATCTATGCGGTTTGTGTCTCAACCGCATAGACTTCTGGGAAGTTCTGGGCATCACAATGATGCCTTCTTTTCTCCTCTGGGCTGCAATGAAAACATTGCAGCAAGAATTAAAAAAAAAAAAAAAAACGCTGTTGCGATTGAAGCGCGCAATTTCGAGTCGAGGACTCGAAATTTAAAGTAGAAAAACAGATTTTTTTTTTAACATAAAAAAATAAAATAAACTACTCAGCTGTCTAGCTGAGGGGGCTGCAGTCCGGCAGCCCGATGCCATGAGCCGCTCCTGGTAATACCACAGTACAAATAACTAGATGGGTAGGGGTGCTAATCTCAATAATGGCAACTGTGTGTGTGTGTGTGTGTGTGTGTGTGTGTGTGTGTGTGTGAGAGAGAGAGTAACAGTTGTGTATGGGAGAGTGAAGGAGTGTGTGTCTGTTTGTAGGTGAAACAGTTTTAGTCCGTTCCCACCCACAACACTTCCCAGTGCCCCGCTTTATCAGTCCCGCTGATGTCATTCCCCTTATTGGCACCTTCGGACAGTTGTCAGCCCAGAAAGCGCCATAATGCATGTGATAACTATGTAACACAATAGTACAAATAACTAGATAGGCATGGGGTTCTACTCTCAGATCCGGTGAATGCGTGTGTGGGTGTATAAATGTGTATGTTTGTAGGAAGAAGTATTTTGATACGTTTCCCACCCACTGCTCCATTTTATCAGTCCTGATGATGTCATTCCCCTTATCAGCACATTTGACCAGTTATAAGCCCAGTAAGCTCCATAGCCTGTGCGATAACTGTGTAACACTATAGTACAAATAACTAAATAGGCAGGGGTTCTACTCTCAGATCTGGCAAATGTAAGTGTGCATGTTTGAAGGAAGTATTTTGCTAAGTTTCCCATCCACTGGCCTACTTTATCAGTCATGCTGATGTGACTCTCCTTATAGGTTCATGGGTGTGTACTAGGCTAATGGCCGTGGAGCCTTTACAAACCTAGCCCATAGAAGTGCCCTGTCAGTGTGCCACCCAACATTAGTTCCCAGTATCTTTATCACGTAGAGCCACTGGAATGATCTCTGGGGTGAACTTTCTATTGCCCATCCACTCATCAAGATTTCTCTGAAACAGCCATCTAGGTGCTTTGCTTGAGATGTATGGGAAGTGTATTCCAGGGAATGTGCAGTCTCTGGGTGAAGAACCTGCCCCTCCAGCATGTTGTGTTGATTGTGGTAATGAGATTGAGGTCCCTGCAGTGTGTGTTGCAGAGGGATTGTGATAAATTTAGATGTAGCATTTCTAAAAGAACTGGGTCAGAGATGGGTTTGCAAGACAAGCAGAGATCGCCTCTAAGTAGGTGATATGAGACAGAGAATAGCTGGAGTCTTTTGAGTCTGACTGTGTAGGACATGTGTTTAATGCCTAGGATCCTCTTTGAGAGGTACTTCCGTGGCCTCTCCAGCTGTTGCAGGTGTCTAGTGAGATACATGCCAAATGGACCACTAAAGGTGATTGGTCTAGTGAGGGAAGAGTACACAGAGACATTGACCTCTTTCTTCCTGACTGCAAACCCTTGGTAATGAGATGTGCCACATAGAAGGATTTCCTGACCACAGTGGCAATGTGGTGGTTGAAGGAGAGGTTGCTGTCAACCTGTGCCCCTAGATCTCTTATAACGCCTACAGTGTTCAGTGGGCTACCATCGATGTGGTACTTAGTGGAAACTGAGTTTTTACCAAAGGGTCTGATGATGCATTTTGTGGTGTTAAGCTTTAGGCCATGGTTTCCACACTAGTCAGTGGTCTCAGTGAGGCCTTTCTGTAGGATGTCTGCATCACTTGTGGAGTTAATGATGGCTCTCAGCTTGCAGTTGTCTGTGAACCTGGTCAGCCAGAGTTCCTTTGTGTTGGCCTGGACTCCTGAGAAGTAGATGCTGAACAGGCGAGTACCCAGGAGTGAGCCCTGTGGGACTTCACTCGTGACTGGTTGGTAGTCTGACTTGGAGCTCGCTATTTTCACACTGTGTGTTCTATCTGTGAGCCAAGTTGCAACCCCCCCCTAGTGATATAGGGGTTGATGCCTAGTTTGGTGGGTTCATCAATAATTCCTGACTGAGGAATGGTATGAAGAGCCTTGGCCAGATGGATGTAGGCTCTATGCATTGCCTTACCGTCTTACATAGGCTTGGTGACTGACTCAAAGAAGTCAACCAGGTTGAGCAGGCATGATCTCCCTTTCACAAAGCCAAACTGTGTGGGGTCCAGAGTTAGGAAATTACCTATATCTGTGTCGATCAGGCCCCTGATGATGCGCTCCGTAGCTGTACATATCAGACTCATCAGGCTAATGGGCTGATAATTCCCAGGGTCTGTAATTGCTTACCCCTTTATGGAGAGGAATGACTGTAGCAGTGCGCCATTTGGGAGGGACAAATACTGAGGTGAGGCTATGACTGAACATGGCACGCATGTGGTGCCAGGTATTTTGTAGTTCATGTAGAACACAGCCAGGGATATTTCTGGGTCCCATGGAAGTTTAATTGTTGCCCATGGTCAATGCAGGTTTAACCAGGGCTGCAATAATCCTGGGTGCCTGGCATTCTTCTGGCATTCTGATTGTTCCCTTGGGGGGGAGAGAGGGGTAAAGCTGGCACTGAATGTGTTGACAAGTATGTTGGAAATATCTGTTGGCTCAGTATAGGAGGTAGCATTGTGTAGTAACTCAGAGCACTTCTGGTTATTGCTGTGGAGGTTCTTGATATAACTATCAAAGGCTTTGTGATTGTTGTCAGTGTCTGCTGCAATTCTGCCATCATAGCTGGCTTTAGATGATTTCATGAGGGATCTCAAGTTGTTGTTGAGGCTAATAAGCGAGTTTTACCACTCTTGGGACTCCACCTCTTTCTGCAAAAGTTTCTTCCTTCTGTTGTACAGGTTATTGACAGGGGACCACCAGATTGGCCTCCAGTGTTTGTAGGAGAGTGTCATGGTTATGTTGGGTATGGCTGGTTCCATGCATTTATGTAGATGCTTGTACAGTGCATTTGTGTATGCTTTGGCAGTCATGCAGTTATTTTCCATTGACATGGGTGCTGTGAAGTTAGTCATCTCTGTTTTTATGAGTCCAAAGTCAGCTTTGGAGAAGTTTTTCAAGGTGGTTACCTTTGCGGGGGGTGTGGGTGAGATGTAGGTTTCCATGGTGATCACTTTATGGTTGGATGTGACCAGGAAGGCACTGACTACTGTTGTCAAGCAATGGTCCCATATGTTAGTAATCAACACAGGTCAAGGATGTTCCTTCCTCTACTGAGTGTCATAATGAGCTGGTCCAGGGCATTGGAACTGATGAATTCCAGGAAACGTTGGGCCAGTGTATTGGTGCTTGAGTATTTTTCCCAGTTGATGGAGGGGTAGTTGAAGTCTTCTAGTGTGAAAGTGTTGGTTTGGATCTTGATAGATTCCAGGGTGTTGAGGAATGTGGATTGAGAGTCTAGGGGCATGGATGGGTACCTATAGCAGGCTATGACCTGGATTGCACTATTACTCAATGTCAGTTGTACCTGAAATATCTCAAATGCATTATGCTGGTATACTAGTCTGGAGGTATGCATATCCTTTATGAATATGGAGGCCCAACTGCCTTTGGAACTGTGGTCCATGTTTTGGCACTGACAAGTGTGGAATGAGTTATAGCCTGGTAGTGCAGGGGTGCTGTCTGCTGCTGTAAACCAGGTTTCCATTACAGCATATATGTCAATGTTCTCCATTTTGAGAAGTGACTGCGTCTTGAGATTTAGACATCTAGTGTTGAGCAGCATGACCCTCAGATTGCATTTATGTATAGCTGTTATGGTGGTAATTTGATATGCCTAAAAAGGCACTATAGGGGTGGCAAGACACTTAGCCAGTACCTGGGGTGACAGATGCAGGCCATCTCTGGCAAGCCATCACAGTCTTTCAGTCATGTTATCCTAAGCAGACAGATACTGGATCCCCTGAGAATGACATCAGACACTTAAGGCAATTGTTGAAGTCATACATTTGTTATTTGTACTGTGGTATCATTCTGGGTGACAGTAGTATACTGCTCAGGGCTACTGTCATACATGCCTGGCCCACATATTCTGAGAGATCCACCATGTCTCTTTTCATGTAGTCCAAGGAGGTGCTTCTCAGGTCATTCACATACACATGGACAATGACAGAATGATACTTGTAGTTGTTGTGGAGTGACCTGACTGGGTGTGTTATGTGTTGGATTCTGGCACCTTATAGACAGCTGACTGTTACCTTCTCCATATTCAACCTAATGAGTGGGACCATACCTCTCAACCTCTTAGAACAGTGGTTCCCAACCTTTTTGACTTGCGTACCCCTTGGCAGTCCATTTCCCTGAAATTGTACCCCTCATATTTTTGTCATTTGTAATAGTTGCTTTTATGTCCAATGTATGTGATGTAACTAATAAATAATAAAAAAAATCTAATAGTAAAGTGAACAAAGAGTGCATATATATATATATATATATATATATATATATATATATATATATATATATATATATATATATATATATATATATATATATATATATATATATAATCTCCAAAACTCAAAGATATACATAAATAAAAGTTATCATACAATTAAACATTTCAAACTACACAAACAATTATTAAACAACTTTATCTTACACATATTTAGTGCGAGCCTTGTGCTTGTTTTGAGGCACATAGTTTTTTGAAATTGGGTTCAACTGATGAAAGCTATAATCATAAATCTGGAACTGCATTCATCTTATTACGATATTTGTTTTTAATAAAGACATAAGAAGAGAAAGCTCTCTCTGCCAGTTCAGTACTTGTAAATGGCAAAAGAAACTTAAGGGCCTTGTCAGAAAGCTGCTCATATTCTCTGCTGATGTTTGCCCAAACGTTAATAAGAAAGTGTCCTTTGAATTCGGTTTTTAAAGTACTATCAATTGAAAGTTCAATCAACTTCTCTTTCTCCTTGACTGATAATTTAGCTGCCTGGACATATTGTTCTTTAAAAGGATTTGAAATCCAATAGTTTTCTTCTTAGGGTTTGGGGAAGTACTTCTGTAAGTCCGATTTTAGCCCATTCAAGTGTTCAATTATTTTCTCGCTTATTTCCCAGGATAGATGAAGCTTGTTTTCAGATAAGAAATTATGCAGAGTTTCAAATACCTCAGGTTGGCCATTTTCAAGACATGTCCTCCAAAAATCTATTTTTTTAATCATTGATTCAATTTTGTCTGAGACACTGAAGATCGTTATTGAGCTATTCTGAAGTGTCAAATTTAATTTGTTTATATTCTGGAAAATATTTGATAAATATGCAAGCGCCTGAAGCCAATTACAGTTGTGTAACTTGGAAGCAAGGAGGAAAGGATGGTCTTCGAAAAACACCTGGACTTCACGTCTAAGTTCAAACAGCTGGGTAAGTACTTTGCCACGAGAAAGCCACCTTACTTCTGTATGAAGGAGCAGAGTAGAATGAGGACTCATCATCTCTTCACACAGACCTTTGAAAATTCTTGAGTTTGTGGACTTCGACTTTATAAAATTCACCACTTTGACAGCTTCATCCAGAACGAGTTTTAATTCACCAGGGAGGTTCTTGCATGCTAAACTTTGTCTGTGGATGCAACAGTGGCTCCAACTTATATTGGGCGCTACCTTCATGACAAGACCACGAAGATCAGAGTAAATCCCTGACATAGACTTGGCATCATCGGTACATAATCCACAACAATTAGACCAATTAATCTCCTTTTCTTTTAAATAACAATCAATAACATTAAATATATCCTCACCCCCTGTGCGTTGTGACAGAGGATGACAAAGCAAAAGGTTTTCTTCAACTTCATTATCTTTCAAATACCTTGCAATAACAAGCAAAATAGCACAACTGGCAACATCTGTGCTTTCATCAACTTGAATAGTGAAAATTTTACTGCTTTTAATTCTACCTATTACTGTCATCTCAACATCATCAAACATATCTTCAATTCTTCGAGATATTGTACTGTTCGAAAAAGGGATGGTGTTCATTTTCCGCACATGTTCTTCTCCAAGCATACATCGAACGGCATCGGTTATACAAGGAGATATTAGATTCTCAGCTATAGTATGACTTTTACCGCATTTTGCGATACGGTAACTAATACAATAACTAGCTTCAAGTGCATTTTCGTAATCTTTGTTAAATGACAGGATGCATGTCAAATCTGATCTTTTGTTATTTTCAGCTAACCGTTTGAAAAAAACTATATTCCTTGTTTTTATAGTTAGCATGTTTTGTTTCTATATGACGTAAAAGTAGGGAAGGTTTCATGCTACCATTTGACAGCACTTCCCCACACACCACACATTGGGGGTTAGGACGGTCTTCATTTCCCACATACGAAAATCCATATTTCATGTATTCATCACAGTACTTTCTCTTTTTCCCTCTTTGAGAAACTAAGGACTGTGCCTGGTTAGTGTTTTGCACCAAAATGTTGGACATGTCTTGAGAAGTACTCTGATCACTTCCCATATCATGCTTTAGCTCTTTTGTTGTACCAGGTTTCAGCCACTTATCTATCACAATATCTAGTGATAAGACAATTACGAAATTAATTTTCATATTCAATTTAAATAATGATAAAAAGAACTGTAACAGTTAAGATGAGAAAAAAACTAAGTTTCTCAACTTTCCATGTTAAAAATGTTGGAGTAGTACTACATGAAAGCAAAATGTGTGTAATTTTGTCCAACCCCCCACCCCCCACACACAGCCATTCCAGTCTCCCATTACTTGGCTGTTTCACAACTTCTCCTCATTCGCCATAAACACTGTTCAAAACTGTCAGCGTGCACACTTTTTTCTAATGATTACAGATATTTGGATTTAATTTAAAACTCTTATTTCAAAATTTATAGCACACTGATATACATTTGCTAAACAAAGCAATACAGTCTCGCAATGAAAACAGACAGCATTAAAACTTCTCTGCCTTTGAAACTCACATTCACTGAATCAGCATTGAAACCCATGTTCAAAGAAAATGCATCTGGCCAGTGGCAGATTAAGATTAACTTTGGGCAGTTTTCAAATCAGTCAATATCACAATCTTAGAGGCTGCTGCTAACAAACAACTTTATATTTCAGAGTGCATATTCACCCAAAAGTCATACATACAACATTCCACTATTATTAAAAAAAATAAATTAAATATGGCTCTTGCCAAACAAGAGTCATTAAAATAATGTAATTTTTAACATACAACTCATTTAATTTCTAACATAAGCATCAAGTGTATCTCAAGTACTACAAATCAAGTCTGGAAAGGATCAATTGATCTCTACACACCATGTGCAAAGCAGAATCCAACAGATCCACAATAATAATAAAAAGGAGGATAACTAGAGAGCATTACTTAGCACCTATCAAATCTTCCTTAGCCCTCATCACTTGCATGGGAAAGACCACACATCAAACAGAAATTAAAGGGTAATTCCCAGCAAATCATTCAGTCATATGCTTTTTTTGCACCTGCTATCACAAAAAAAAAACAAAAGACTGTCAGCAATAAATACTAACCACATCCAGGTTCATACACGTTATAAACTAGTTGCCTTCCAAGAACTTAATTCACTTGGTCTACAAACATATATCGGCTAAGAGTTAGTTTCTTTTCCTGCAACATCACTTGCATAATCTTCAAGTACTACTACCAGTGTTTCTGCTAGCTAAGTTCTTACATTTTGCAGGCATAGCTCTCAACTTTCCATCTCCAAATGAGGAACAGCAGTCCTCATAATGTGGAACAAATGGCAAAATGTGGAACATGTCATAATGGCTTACTAACAACTTCAACTAGCTCACAGTTAAATGTGCTATTGTACTTCTAAAATTTTTAAGGCTGCAGATGTACAAAGGAGATGTGGGAGTAACAAAAGCCATAAGACAAAGGACCAGAGTATTTGTATATCTACAGCCTTAAAACTTTTTATAACCTTTGCCCCAACAACTGAAGCATCAAATCAGCTTCAAAAGGCCCTTCAGTCAACAGGACATGCACCACTCAGTCATGGCTCTAACTTTCTAAACTCAAAATCCAGGACAAATCTGGGAAGAATCAGGGACAATCATATTGCTCACCCCTCCAGATTTTCTCAGAATGTACAGATTTCTGCCTCATAATTTTGGACTATTCCTCATAAAATTTGTGGTTTACTGAGATGTTACTGAGGAGTGAAGTTATGACATACATTTGATTTTCCATCAGGAAAAATGCATACAAACATAAACCCTGTTGTTCTACTGACTTCCTAAGTTTATAACAACAATATTTTAATTACGTCCCTGTATTTGGGCCATTGCCCCTTATATTACTGTGTAGGCTTTGAGAGGTATGGAGAAAATATTAATATATCAAGTTGAGACATTTTTAATTTTGCAGTAGAATTAAGTTCCCAGCTTTTTGTAACAAGACGAGGTAAAAAGTACCTTAACAAGACTTCATTAAATTAATAGCTTATTAGCTCTTGCTTCTGTTTTACAGTGCACCATGGACACACACTCTATGCAAACAGCAAACCCCTCTTCCCCTTGTTACACAGTGTATGCCAACATGAAGTTAACAAATGCACACACCTGCATGTCATTTGGTCATTAATATCACCTGTTGGTTAAGAAAAGGAATATTTTATTTAATGATGGAGGTGAAATTAACACGGTTCCACCCCACTGCATGTGCTTGTATTTCATAAGCTCCGCAGCTAAGGAATGCATGGTGCAGGACAGTGCACCCTTGGTTGCGGCTGAGGGAACCTGGGCTCACAAGTCTTGAAGTGTAATCTGTCTCCCACTATGAGGCTCATTAGAATCTTGGTTCTCCAGCAGCCCTCCCCCGTTCCATGAAATATAAAATATATATACTAATGCCGCTCCTGTGGTATTTACTAACTTTTTATGTTGTACAGCAGCTTATTAATGTTGTGTGTATGTAAATCATTGTGTATCGCCTTTGTCAAACAGACTGAATGTTTTGCAGAAACTTCCGATTTCTGCATCATTTGGCAGCCGCTAAAGGTCTCCACTGTCTCCATTTCTGTCTCAACGCTTTCTTCAGTCTCCACCAAAATGTGATTTTTTTTTTATTTAGCTAGCAGAAAAGTGAGGAAGCAAGTCAGTAGAAACAAGTGATCATGTTTAGATGTTTCACATTTGTCAGAAAATGTTAATAAAAATGTTGTTAGAGTCTTAAGCGAGTACTTTTTCTAGTTAAGCAGTACCCCTCCCTGATTTGAGAATCTTTGTCCCTGATTCTCGAATGAGTGGTGGGGAGCTCAACAACAAACTGTTGTACTGTTATCATCCCCAGCATAGCTGGCTTTGTATTGTGTGTGGAAAGTGACATTAAATGGGGAAAAAAAGGTGTAAACACACGGTAAAGCCATTATTAGAACTGGAACTGTGCATTTGGACAACAGCATATGTCAAACAGGACATACGTATTTTTGGTTCATTGTACCCTGTCGTTTCTTTTCTGTTTGAATTTTGGAAGTGTGCTAGTGTGCACTGCTGGGAAAAAGCTCATTTGTACACCTTAGTATGGTGTTTGTGAGTAACTTTAAAAGTCAGCCTTCTAGGAGTAATTGAGTTTGTAGATATATCAATATATCAGTCAATATATCAATCTTCTCCTTTTTACCAATAATTAGGGTGATAATTTCCCTTTTTCATAACATAAAAATTTATTTTAAAGTTGAGCAGCCTGCCAAAACCAGGATGTCATGTTTGTAGGCGTTAACTTTTGTTGTGTGTGTGTGTGTCAGCCTCATACTCCATGCTTAAGTAAAACTTTTACTTGAACTAGCAAGGACAGTTAGCAACACCAAACTCAAAACTTATCCGGGAAATGTAGCAGTTTAACTTGAAGTGTAGAAGAGGGAACAAGTTCCTTAGCTTTGTCTGTAAACTACCTTTAATAAAGCAACTCTAACCGAGACGCTGAAATTCTTTTATGCTGACTGTTATTATATTTAAGCCAGGAGCACCACTACTATACTCATTTAGTGGCCAACTAATTTCAACCAAGTTTATCCTTCCCAGTGCCGACACCACACTCTCGGGTTTTGAACACTAGTCAAGCTAAGCTAAGAAATAATAAAAAAAAAAAAAAAAAAAAAAAAAAAAAAAAAAAAAAAATAGACTACCATTCAAAAACCGCTCTGCTTGTCAAACAAATTAAATTAAACACAGTACTCCAAGTGGACAGCTACAAGTAAAGGCGCTAAGGCGTTGTTCTTACCTTTCCTTTGCAGTTTTCCTGACCCTCAGTTCCTGCGCACACTACACAGAACCACAGCACAGACACACAACCTTCCTCCCTATCTAACAATTACAGAGTAGATAGAATATAGATAACGGGAATATGTTGGCACTTTCACATTTATAGGACAGACTTCCTGTGCGCGGGAAGTAGGTCCTATAATAGTGAAAGTGCCTAAGGCGGGATTTTTTTTTATATTAACGAACTTTCCACCATTGCTAATTTTTTCCCCGCGTACCCCTAACTGACCAAGCACATACCCCTGGGGGTATGCATACTCCAGTTTGGGAATCCATGTCTTAGAGCAAAAAATCTGGACAGACCCTAAAATGATGGGGGGACAAATAGAGACAGATTTTAAATATTGCTCTTACAAACTTAGAAAGTTGTTAGAATAATGTGTTTTGCATTACCATGAATTTTCTGAAAGATGTGGAGTCTTAAACTCAAATGTTTGTCATTATTTAATGACTTCAATCCTTAGCTATTTGCCAGAAAAGTACAGATTTTAGGAGTAGCACACCAAAAATATGAGGCAAAAATCTGGACATTCTGCGAAAATCTGTACAGTTGAGAGGTATGAGTGGGACATCTGTGTGCCTCACTATTGAGTCACCCATGATTACTGTATTGGGCAAGATAGTTAGCCTTAGGGGCTTAGGTTGAGGGGCATACTGTGTAGGTGAGATATGTCTTCTGTGGTTTGTGCTGTGTTGTGGTGGTTGAGTGGGTGTCTGTCTTGGTTGTCTCTGATGTTTGGGTAAATGTCTATTGAGTGCCTCTGTGAAGGTGGGTGTGTGTTTTTTGTTTGTATGTCAAAGCTGTGATAGTGGGTGGTCTGGAGGGGTATGTGTTCCATGTGGTGTGGTGCAGGTGTTGACCCTTCTCCTCTTGACCAGCTAGTCCAGTCTTCACTGGAGAGTGCATATCTTCCAGTTTGGTGATATAGGGGTATATTTCACAAGTCTGAGTGTTGGGAGTTTAGAATAGAGAGTTGTCAGTGTACATGAGGCAGTTGTAACAGTGCCTCAGAATGCCCATGTGCACCATGTTAATGGACAAAAGCACAGAGAACTGCACTTTAATCATCCCAGGAGGGGAGGTCATAACTACTAAGTACTGGAGCTAATTCCGTGAAGAACGACTACTGCTGATGGCTCTCAGGTGTGCTAGAATCACTGATACAAAAACCTGTTGAAGTGCAAAGCTATTAGGCTATTTGAAGTGCAAGAGAGAAAGAACTAGCAAGATCTAAGGGAAAAACTGAAGGCAGACATTCTGGCACCTGTAATAGTTTACCTCAGCTGTGCAGTTATCAGCACCTTTGTCCAGTTGTCAGTCCAGTAAGCTCTGTAGTGTGTGGGGTAACTGCGTAATACTATAGTGCAAATAACTAGATAGGCAGGGGTTCAACATTCAGATCCGGCATATATGTGTGTGTGCGTGTAAGTGTGTATGTTTGTAGAAAGAAGTATTTTGATATGTTTCCCACTCATTGCCCTACTTTATCACTCCTGCTGATGTTATTTCCCATATCAGTACCTTTGGCCAGCTGTCAGCTCATTAAGCACTGTAGCGCATGTGATAACTGCGTAACACTATGGTACAAATAACTAGTTAGGTAGGGGTTCTACTCTCACATCTGGCAAATGTGTGTGTGTGTGTGTGTGTGTGTGTGTGTGTGTGTGTGTGTGTGTGTGTGTGTATATACCACCCTGTAAATTTCCCATCACCCTACTTGATTAGGTCTGCTGATGTCATTCACCTTAGACGTACCTTGGGACTAGGTGAAATAATGTAAGCTCTGTGGCACGTCTGATAACTGTGCAACAGTATAGTAAAAATATCTAGTTAGGTAGGGGTTCTAATCTCAATACTGGCAACTGTTTGTGTGTGTGTTTGTGTGAGAATCATATACTGTGTGGGTTATACCATTTTGAATTGTGTACCACCCTGTACACTTCCCATCACCCTGCTTTACTAGGCCTGCTGATGTCATTCACCTTAGAAGTACCTTGGGACTAGGTGAAATGATGTAAGCTCTGTGGCATGTCTGATAACTGTGTGGCACTATAGTAATAATAACTGCATAGGTAGAGGTTCTAATCTCAATACTGGCAACTGTGTGTGCGTTTGGGTGAAGATCATATCCTGTTTGGCTGATACCATTTTGATGTGTGTACCATCCATACCTGTTTACCACCTCCCAATGGCATTACTTTATATAGCGTGGTAACTTCATCTGCCTCACATGCAGCATGTTAAACCATTGTGCAGGCCATACCAGTCCTCTGTACAGATGTCTATGGAAGATCCAGATGTTTGCAAATTATATGTGGTCTGTGTCCCTTAACAATGCCCATGTATGTGATATTGTTGCCAAATCAGCCACAGTGAGTGTAGTGACATACATGCCAGCATCAGGTATTATACCTGACTGGAACATCATGCTGATACAATGTCTGCTACACTATCACTTGTCCAGACTTGTAGGAGCAATACATGACTCCACATGCTATTTCTGGTGGGTTATCTCACCATCCACGAAGGCATTCAGAACATTACATGTTGTAAGAGGTAATGTGTTATGTCCCATGCATATAATCTATGTGGGGCATGTCATGTGTATGCAGTACTACAGTACATCAAAGTGGATATGTAGGTTTACTAATCTGTCTATTGCCAACTGTGCTTGTGTTACTATATGCACATCCCCTGTGTCAATCCTTACTATGTGTATGCAAAAGATATACCATTTTGTCTCCCGGTTCCACCTGGTGAACTCAGGAATACATACCAGAAACCTGTCATACACAGTACCATGCATGCTCTCATCAACTGCATCAGGGTTGAGTGTATGGGAAAGAAATGGCAGGGCCAACAGGTGTTGAAAGGTGAATCTGTTGCAGTTAATTTAATGGCTATGCTTGTGAGGGACTTGCTGACAGTACTGCAGTGACCTGTTCTGTATGCATGAGCCTGTGGTACTACACAACACTGAGGTGACAAGTCTAAAGGCTACCTGTCTGTGACAGGGGGTATGTATGCAAGGTCACACTGTCTGACAACAGTGTCCCTCACACACTATTGCATGCATACACACCTGGTACATGTACATATAAAAGCTGTACCTTGCCTATGACACAGTGTGTGTATTCCAACTCTGCCATACTCCCTCTTGGGAATGTCTGCAGGACCACAGCCTGCAGACACACAGACACCTGAAACACAAACAGAATACAGCATGTCATACTACATTCAGTCAGTGGTACTAACAGTAGTAATGCATCCTGGCTAATAAGGTACATACACCTTTATGTATACCCATAACAAATGCAAGCAGACAGCACCTTACACAGTATTACATAGCTACACTGTACTATATTCACCCTGTGCATCAGACCCATAGTAGCATATCCCTGCATCGATGTTATGGATGACAGGAATGTGGCACAGATATCATCATATACACAAGGTGTGGTGTGGGTTTGCCAGAGGCCTAGGCTGGGCCATACAGTTGACATCAAGTGTGTGTGTGTTTGGAGGGGTATCCAATAGATGGGCTGTGTAGAGGTGCTGTGTGTGCGTGTCTGGAGGTGACCTGCCTGTGATACAGATGTGTGTGTGTGTATGTATGCACACAGTCATGCCATGTGGCTGCCCTAAACAGGGGTATGTTGGACAGCTGTGGACTGTACATGGCAGGGTGTCTAATTCACTCTCCCTGGCCATGGACATGGGAACTGGTCCTGCTAGGGGTATCACTGGGACCAGCAGGCCTGCTTCTTGATGGTGACTGCTGTCTGCTGGATCTCTGTCACTGACTGGACTGGCCAGGTGAAGGTGCATGGCCCCGCAGACTCTTAGCTGTTGTCGCTGTTGACCTACATTCACATGGCCGATGCCCATCTCCCACCACACACTCTAGCACAGACATGCCATGGTCAAGGATTACCAAGGCCTCACCCCAAGTCTATTCATGACCTCTGTATTTTGATGTGTGGCCTCAACAAGGTTATGCATGTTGCCACATAAATCAGAAGAGTTTCATCCACCATCCTGAATATTTGTCTGGTATGGTGTTCACTGCATGCCTGTGTATCCGTAACAATCCAAAACATGTGTCTGGTGACACCTGCTGTGACACTTCAACAGCGGCTTGATGAGCAGCAGTCCTCCTGTGAGCACCTCTGTCCATCCGCCTGTGTACAGAATACAAACACACTAACGTTTACTGTTTCACTTAGCATTATACGGGCAATCTTTTTAACAAACCATCCGATGTCCTAAACTCACTTTTAACAACTAATCATACAAGTGTCTGGCAATATGAATACCTAAAATCTCAATGCCTAATACAACAATTACATGAAAAATTACATAAAAAATTACATAAATACCACCCCTTCCTACTAAAAAAGAATTAAAGTAGAAATTTATTTCACTTTTTACTTTTAACTTTTTAAACTCTAGGTACCTACCATAACGTATTGTAGAATATAAAATATGACCTAGAAAGTTACCTTACCACTATAAGTGTTAGAAAGAAGTGCTGACATTTAAGAATTAATGAATTAATTAAGTTAAGAATTAAAAGTTAAAATTATTTACATTTAAACTTTTTACTACTTCCAATCATTCTAATAAACATTTATTATTTATTATAAATATTTATTTAAATACTTTCATTCATTTGAAACCAAACTAAATTAGGGACTCTCATCTCTCCAAATTTTTAAGTCTTAAAATACATTTGAGAAAATTTGGAAAATGCTTTGGCTAGGCACACGGATGCATTCCCAGGTCACAATTTTAAGTTTAGAGTCATAGACCAAGTAACTTCTGACAGTAGAGGAGGGAATGATAGTTTATTATTAGAAAAAAAGAGAGCTTTTATGGCAATTAAGAACCAATGCCTGTAGGTTCCCAGGCATAAATGAGACGTGTTCTCTCAAATGTATTTTAAAACTTAAAAATTTGGAGAGATGAGAGTCCCTAAGTTAGTTTGGTTTCAAATGAATGAAAGTATTTAAATAAATATTTATAATAAATAATAAATGTTTATTAGAATGATTGGAAGTAGTAAAAAGTTTAAATGTAAATAATTTAAACTTTTTATTTCTTAACTTAATTAATTCATTAATTCTTAAATGTCAACACTTCTTTCTAACACTTATAGTGGTAAGGTAACTTTCTAGGTCATATTTTATATTCTACAATACGTTATGGTAGGTACCTAGAGTTTAAAAAGTTAAAAGTAAAAAGTGAAATAAATTTCTACTTTAATTCTTTTTTAGTAGGAAGGGGTGGTATTTATGTAATTTTTTATGTAATTTTTCATGTAATTGTTGTATTAGGCATTGAGATTTTAGGTATTCATATTACCAGACACTTGTATGATTAGTTGTTAAAAGTGAGTTTAGGACATCGGATGGTTTGTTAAAAAGATTGCCCGTATAATGCTAAGTGAAACAGTAAACGTTAGTGTGTTTGTATTCTGTATTATTAATGGAGGCTAACAAGTTGATTTGATGATTTGATTTATTATTTGAAAATATTTATTATTATTTGTAAATATTTGTAAACATTTTAACAGTTTTAATACTGTGGCACATAATAGATAGCGCATAGAATGTTGCATATAGAGTGTCAGTATGGTGTTGCTTTAATGATTTGACTATTGGAAAACCTAATTGTATTAGTTAATTAAGTTAATTAACTATATAAGTAATTTTCAGCTAGTGGCGCTTCGTTTTTCTGATGAAGTTGGGGCAGGCGCCCTGACGAAAAGTGCATGTAAAGTGAACGCATTTTAAGTTTTAAAATAATAAATTTTGCCTTTCAAGAAGGAAATATTCGTGATTATTGCAGTACAGCAACACTGGAAGATTATTGCCTTTGACATTTGGTATCGGACTTCAAGTGGAGTTGGTTTTTGGTGCGTGGTGAAGTTTCTAACATTTTCTTGAGTTTGTTTCCTCTCCTGTAGATGTTGCTGGCTCCGGCCAAACATTATTGCATGGTTCTGTAGTATGGCTTCTATGATTATGGTTGTGTCAGCCGCTGAAAATGTTGCCCTTCGCTGATGCAACATTGCACCTGGAAGACATAAACAGGGAAACACATCACAGAACCTCATACATTTGGCAACAGTATGTACAGAACCTGCACATATACATTGAATACCAGTAGCCATCACTCACAACCACACCATACCCCTGTAATCTATCAGCACAGTATCAGCTTGCATTGCACTCCTGGGCCTGATGTGTCATGTTCCCCCCAATGAGGGCCAGTTAATTTCATAATCCTCTATTCCTCATTCAGGTCTGTGTAGAGGGATGACACTGGCCATCTTCCATGCAGATGGGGTGTGGATGGTGCCGAGGCTTGGTGTGATTACAGTGTGGAATGGACCTGGGAGGACATGCCTGAGTTCATGTAGGATGCAGACAGGGATATTATCATGTCCCATGGATACTTACGTTTGTTGCCTTTAAGTAGACAATATGTACCTGCACACTGGTGATGAGGGGAGGGGTGCGGGTGCAGTGCATATCCACCTATAGTGATGCTGAGCCAGGGGGATGATGTCTGCCCTAACCTTATCTGCAGCAGGTTGGCTATAGCTATGTTGTATGTGTATGTGGTCTGACTGATGACCATTACAGTTTGGTTTGGTTTGTTGCCTCTGAGATTGCAGACATATGGGAAGATGGCCTTGTGACTGGCCTTGGTGGATGTGTCCAATTTGTACTTATAGTTAGCCTTACAGTAATCCACCTGTGACCTTATATGCTTATTCAGACAACAGCTGACTTGATGCCAGGTTGGTGCCTGCTCCTATTTTGCCCTGTACAGCCAATATAGGAACCAAGTCTGTAGTGTGTGTATTACTGCTGCCAGCAAAGGGGATTACTCTACTTTGGTGGAGGCAGGTTTTACAAGTAAGGTATTGCTGAGTCCATACAGCTATGTAGGTGTTCATATAGCTGTTTGCAGTAGACATGGACACAAAGTCATAACACAGTCGGACAGCTCTCTAATTTCAAACTGATAATCATGCTTATTGTAGTACCCATGGCTGTGTCAGGACAATGTAACAACTAGCAGCTGTAGAAATGTCACTCTGTTGGATGCATAGTAACTAAGATTGCATACATGTACAACATGTACAGCTTATTTAACTGACATGTTGCATCCCATGTCTGTTGTTATGAGGTGGCTAGATACACCTACTCATATGGACGTGCACAGGTAATACATGATATACATTTCTGTTCTATATCAGTATGGCTCACTGTATTCACACTCTTGCTGCCCAGTCATCCCTCTCAACCCATTAGAGCAGGACATCTGTAGGATGCCACATATACATGGGGGCAATGGGACAAAATTAGTGACATTGTCTTAATATTGCTGTAACACAATTGAGTCATTCAATAGCACAGTAGCCTTTGCATTGACAGGCATACCCTGGAGGATGTACAGCACTCATGTGGCAGGAGGAGAGGAGAAAGGCTAGGAGTGTGGTAGTGAGGGTAAGAACTTTTAATGTTGGCAGTATGACTGGTATAGGGACAGAGCTAGCTGATATGATGGGCAGGGGAAGGTTGATATATTGTGTGTGCAAGAGACCAGATGGAAGGGCAGTATGGCTAGGTGTATGGGAGGCAATTCACAATTGTGCTATCATGGTGTGAATGGGAGGAGAAAGGGGGTAGGAGTTATCCTGAAGGAACAGCATGTCAATAGTGTTTTTGGAGGATGAAATGAGTGTCTGATAGAGTGATGTTTATGAAGCTGGAAACTGATGGTGTAATGATGACTGTTGTTAATGCATATGCTACGCAAATTGGTTGTGTGATGGATGTGATAGAGAAATGTAAAGCCTGTTGGATGACATGGTGATGACAGTACCCAAGGGTGACAGTGTGGTGACTGCAACAGATTTCATTGGGCATGTTGGTGAAGGGAACAGAGGAGATGAGGAAGTGATGGGTATGTATGGTGTTAAGCAAAGGAATGTAAACGGTGAGATGGTAGTGGATTTTGCAAAATGGATGGACATAAATGTGGTGAATATGTACTATAACATGAGGGAGGAGCATAGGGTGACATACAAGAGTGGAGGAAGATGTACACAGGTGGAATGTATCCAATGTAGGAGGGCCAGTTTAAAGGAGATTGGAAACTGTAAAGTGGAAACAGGGGAAAGTCTATTTAGGCAGCATTGAATGTTGGTCTGTAAGATGATATTGGTGATCAAGAAGAGGAGGAGTGTGAGGGCAGAACCAAGGATCTAATGGTGAGAACTGGAAAAGATTGATTGTGAGGTGGAGTTTAGGGAAGAGTTAAGACAGACACTGGGTGGCAGTGAAGATTTACCAAATATATGACTAAGTACAGCAGAACTAGTAAGGGAGATGGCTAGAAAGGTGCTTGGTGTGACATGTGGATGGAGGAAGGAGTACAAGGAGACCTGGTGGTGGACTGAGGAAGTACAGGACAGTATACAGAGAAAGAGGTTGAGGAAGAAAGAGTGGGATTGTCAGAGAGATGAGGAAAGTAGACAGGAGTATAATGAGATGAGGTGCATGGCAAAGAGAGAGGTGGCAAAGGCTAAGGATGAGGCATATGAAGAGCTGTATGACAGGTTGGACACTAATTAGGGATGAAAGGACTTGTACCAATTGGCTAGACAGAGGGACTGAGCTAGGTAAGATGTGCAGCAGATAAGGGTGATAAAGGATAATGAGAGAAACATACTCACAAGTGAGGGGAGTGTGTTGAGCAGATGGACAGAGTCTTTGAGAGGCTGATGAATGAAGAGAATGAGAGACAGTAGGTTGGATGATATGGTTATGGTGAATCAGAAAGTGCAACGGCTTACCAAGGAGAAAGTAAGGATAGCTATGAAGAGGATGAATACAGGAAAGCCTGTTGGTCCACAGGAAGCCGGAAGGTGTTTAGGAGAAATGGCAGTGGTGTTTTTAACCAGATTGTTTAATGATATCTTGGAAAGTGAGACGTTGGATGAGGAGTGAAGATAAAGTGTTTGGGTACCATTTTAAGAATATGGTTGATGTGCAGAGCTATAGTAACTAGAGAGGGATAACATTGATCAGTCAAAACATGAAGTTATGGGAAAGGGTAGTGGCAGCTAGGTTAAGCAGGGAGGTGATGAGTACTGGTCAGCAGTATGGTGTCATGCCAGGAAAGAGCACTACAGATGCAATGTTTTCTCTAGGAGTGTTGATGGAGAAGTACAGAGGAGGTCAGAAATTTCTTTGTGTCTTTCTGGACTTAAAGAAAGCATATAACAGGGTGTCTAGAGAGGAGTTATCCTATTGTATGAGGAAGTTACAAGTGGCAGAGATATATGTAAGAGTGGTACAGAACATGTACAAGGGTGGTGTGACAGCGGTGAGATCTGCTGTGGGAGTGATGGATGTGCTACCTGCTGTGAGAGTGACAGATGCATTTAAGGTGGAGGTGGGATGACATTAGGGATCAGCTGTGAGCCCTTTCTTATTTGCAATGGTGATGGACAGGTTGACAGACAAGATCATACAAGAGTCCCTGTTGACTATGATGTTTGCAGATGACATTGTGAACTGCATTCAGAGTAGGGAAGAGATTTAGGAGAACCTGGAGAGTTGGGATATGCTCTAGAGAAGAGAGGAATGAAGGTCATCAGGACTATGAGAGAATATCTGTGTGTGAATGAGAGGGAGGATAGCGGAATGTTCAGGATGCAGGGAGTAGAGTTGGCAAAGGTGGATGTATTGAAATGATTGGGATCAACATTTCAGAGTAATGATGATTGTGGAGGACAGGTGAAGAAGAGAGTACAGGCAGGATGTAGAGGGTGGAGAAGAGTGTCAGGAGTGATTTGTGAAAGACAAGTACCAGTAAAAGTGAAAGGGAAGGTCTACAAGAGGGTATTGAGACCAGCTATCTTATATGGGTTGGAGACAGTAGCACTGATAAAAAGGCAAGAGTCAGAGCTGGATGTGGCAGAGTTACAGATGTTAGGATTTGCAATGGGTGTGAAGAGGGTGCACAGGATTAGCAATGTGTACATGAGAGGGTCAGCCCATGTTGGACGGGTTTGAGACAAAGCCGGAAATGCAAGATTACATTGGTTTGGATGTGCTGAGGAGGGATGCTGAGTATATTGGGAAAAGGATGGTAAGAATGTAGCTGCCAGGTAAGAGGAAAAGAGGAAGGCCTCAGATAAGGTTCTGGAAGTGCTGAGAGAGGACATGCAGATGGTTGGTGTGACAGAGCAAGATGTAGAGGACAGGCAGAAATGGCAACAGATGATCCACTGTGGTGACCCATGACAGGAATAGCCAGAGGAAAAAGAATGAAATTTTGTAATGTCAGTCTTCACAGATTTGGCAAGGATTTGCCAGATATAACACAACTCTATGAGTAAATGACTACAAATATGAGACACACATATATGGTCAGTGTGCATAACACTGGACAGTCACATGGTATGAGCTCAGTATGTCACATGCAGTTAAACACACATCTGCAGCAGTACTTTACTATGCAAATACCATGTATAGGTCTTTCAGATTTCTGAGACAAACAAGTATATCATAGTTGTATTCACAAGTAAGTTATGGATATGTATGACATCCCAGTAGCTGGCCTAGCATTGTCACAGTCAGTATTGTTCAACATACACTCCAGTAGTAGTTATATGTGAGCCATCCTTTCCTGGGGTGACTCAGGGGCCTGACCTATGATCTATGTCACTGCAGACAGACCCAGATGCTATGGCCATTGGTTCTGATCAGCAATATATCAATACAGTAAGTCTTGTTGAGACATATATGTTAAACGTCCTATTTCCCATTCTTACATACCCCCACTACAGTCCATTACATGCTTGACATACCTGCTTTTTTCCCCAAGTGTAGGTAGTTATATTCTGCTGTTTTTTTTTCTCTGTTTCTCTCTCTCTCTCTCTCTCTCTCTCTCTCATGGATGTATGGTGTACATCTGTTTTGCATAGGCAGCAGCTTGCCTTTTGTAGGTAATGCTCATGAGCAGCTGATGGTCTGTGCACCAATTGGTGTCCCCCACTTGATAATTGCATGCAGAACAGCTGTGTTGTTATTCATATAGCCAATGGCATGGCAACACACTCCTATAATTGAGTACTTCATGTGGGTGTTGGCCCTTTTCCTTGCCAGTGAGGAGGGATTCAAGGAGGTGTGTGAACAACAGCATCACAGAGGGTATTTGGAAATACCTCTTACAACCAAAACTGTGGAGACAGGCCAACAAAATTGGGGAGAATGTTCCAGACAGAGGGACAGAATGGAAGTATTACTGTTATACATTTGGATTAATGCTAGTCTAACAGGGTTTGTGTGGACATGGAGTTTCTGTGTGATTTTACCTCTGACAGTGTTATGCGTTTGATATAACTCTCAACTGTAGGGCTATCCACAGAATGGCCAGAGTTTGGACTCCTATGTTTGGTGTGTTCCTCAGACATTTTTGGTCTTTAGAAAATCAGTAGCATACTCTGGGGATTGCAGTCAGTAACTGCCAACATCCATTTGTGTTTCTGACCTCATATCCCTCAGAAAAGATATGTTACAACTAACCCTGTTACACCAGCAACTTTCTCAGTTTATAACAGCAATATTTCAAATATGCCCCTGCTTTTGGGCCTCTGTCACACAATTATGTCAGGCATTGTCCAGATGTCATGCAGTAAGAGGTTGATAGGTATGGTATATGATTATTTAGTACCTACATTTATGATATCACTCCAGTGATGTATCAGACTTCTGGACATGTTATGTGGAAGAGGCCTTATATATGAGGGGAAAGCCTGGACATTCGGTGGGACTCTGTATAACTGAGATGTCTATGTATTCCTGGCAGTTTTTGACAGACTGTCAGACTGTGTAGCAGTGTAGTGTGTCAATATTATTTGGCCTGTGTAGGGAGGGGCGTGGATGTATGTGTTATGGCTCCTTTTCTATCTGCCTGTGCATTCTGCTCCTGTTTCTGGTGGTCTGTCAGCTGTATATGTTTGTAGAAGCAGACTGAGACAAATCCCATTCGACAGTCAGGCATCATACTACACTGTGAGTTGGTGGAGGTAAAGACAACAAACTAGTGAAGAAGGCAATGATGTTTAATCCATAAGCAAACACTCACAAGGTACTAAAAAGTACACACGAACTGCAAACCAACAATAAAAATAAAGCGCTTTTCATCCTGCTCAATAGCAGGACTTCTTCAGATAAAAAATGTCATAAAAACTTCATCATTAAATACTAAATAAAAAAGTGGGAATTGTAAGCCACACAAGTTACACTCAATTAACTTAAAGAGACATTGCTCACTGTAGTACTCAGGTTGTGATTTAAAATGCAAAATGCATGTTACTTATATTTGCAACTAATTTCTACCTCTTCTAGCAAAATAAGTAATCAATAATTACACAAATAAAAAGCTTCATTGTTAACAACAGTGCTAGCAAAACTAAAATTAAAGTCTGAAACAAACACTGAAGTTTGTTGAAGTCTGAAGGAAACAGTTGCCACATTACTATTACACCAACTAAATGCATAATGCTAACAAGTAGACATGTCAAGGGTCTAGAAAAACAAGTAGTGCAAATACAAAGTGGAAAAAACTAAGAAAAAATAATAAAATAGTAATAGATAATACTATTACAGGCCTGATAACATAGGTTTAAATGTTACACTTTCTTTTCTCTAAAAGGTAACAAGGGTGTTGTATATAAACATTTATGGTGTACTAGCATCTCAAATTCCTAAGTTTAAGTATACATGCCAAAGATACTACTTCATTCAAACCCAGATTGAAACAAGATCCAGTACGAAGTTGCCAACACAATTCAAGTTGTTCCAATAATAAAGATGTAGGTCCACCTCTCTTGTCATCAAACATTGAGTCAATGGCTTTAAATAAGAAAGAATGGTGTGGCTATGACACTATGTGTCTTGCCAGAGCATTATCTAAAGTTTGATATCTGATTTTATACAAGTGCTCGTAAACATGTTCTTTCAACTTACGATCGGTTTTACCAATGAAGAAAGCGGTACAACCTGAGCATTGGGCCACATAGACCACATATTAAGACTGGCAAGTAAACCTAAAGTGGGTCTAGTAAATAGTGTTTCTAATAATTACCTCCTTGCCTGTACTCATGTGCTTGCAATAATTGCACATTTGGCATTTGTACATACCACATTTCCAATTTAAAGCTGGTTTGTTGACCTCTAATAAACTTTTCAAGTTGGTACCACGCTTGCATGTAATTCGAGGGCTGTTTTCAAACCTGTCAGCAATATGAGCATCTCTTCTAATTATTTCCCAATTTTTGTATAGGATGTACTTTATCTCCTTAGCATCACTACTAAAAGGGGTAATCAAACTAATTGTGTGTTCATATTTGTCAGGACGACTGGAATCAATTGTTCCAGTATTATTGAGACTCAAACTAAGAATTGGCCTGTAAAGGCCTTGTTCTCTCTTCATAGGTTCATAGGTAGGTACTAGGCTATCTGCCCTAGGGCATTTATAAGCCTAGCCAGAATGTGTTGGCTTTCACTACCCTTTTAGACTAGATTCTTGAGCCTCTGTCCAACAGGGCCATAGAAGTGATCCCCGGAGTAAATTTACGATTTACCATCCACTCATCAAGATTTCTCTTGAAGAGGGTCAGCAAGGGGCTCTGCCTAACATGAACCAGGATTCTATTCCAGAGCGAGGGAACGCCTCTGGGATATGAATCTATCCCTCCAGCATGTCCTATTTATTGTTGTGCTGAGGTTTAAATCCATGGAGCGTGTAGCTCTAATGGATTTGGCTATCTTGAGGTGGAGCATGCCCATCAATTCCGGGTTAGACATGGCTTTGTACGTCAGGCAGAGATTGCCTCTGAGTAGGCGGTAAGCAACTGAGTAGAGCTGGAGTTTCTTTGGTCGAGCAGCATAGGGCATCTGTTTGAGGCCCATGATCCACTTGATGAGGTACTTTTGTGGTCTCTCCAGCTGTTGCAGGTGTCGGGTAAGATGTATCCCAAATGGGGCATTGTACTCAATTAAGGGCCTGATGAGCGATGAGTAGAGGGGCACAATAACCTCTCTTGATCTAGATGTGAACCCTTTTGTGATTAGGTGAGCTATATAGAAGGTTTTTGTAACCACTTTGGCAATGTGATTGTCAAAGGAGAGTTTACTATCTACTTGGGTCCCCAGATCCCTAATTACTTCATCCGTACTTAGTGGATTACCTCCTATGTGGTAGTTTGTGGGCACTTTGTTTTCCCAAAGGGGATGACTATGCACTTTTTGGCATTTAGCTTGAGGCCATGGTTCTAACACCAGGTATCCCTCTCCGTAAGACTCTTTTGGAGGATGCTTGTGTCAGCCGGAGAGTTGATTATGGCTCGCAGCTTGCAATCATCTGTGAACGTGGTCAGCCACAGTCCTCCCGTGCTTGCCTGTATATACTGAACAAGAGGGGTCCCAGGAATGAGCCCTGTGGGATGGTACTTGTAACCGGTTTAGAGTCGGACATGGCACCCACAACTCTGACCATGTGAGTTTTATCTCTGAGCCAGTTTGCAACCCATCTTGTGACATATGGGTTGATATTTAAGCTGGTAAGCTTATTTATGATGCCAGAGTGGGGTACTGTGTCGAAGGCCTTTGCGAGGTCCAGGTAGGCTGTGGGGACTACCTTTCCATCATCTATGGCTTTGGTAGCTATTTCAAAAACATCAACTAAGTTTAAGAGGCAAGATCTGCCTTTAACAAAGCCGAATTGGGTAGGGGCCAGTGTCTGGAGGTTCCCAATGTCTTTGTTTATGAGATCCATGATGATACGCTCCATAGCCTTGCAGACCAGGCTAGTCAGGCTTATAGGGTGATAGTTCCCAGGATCCATTGTGGTGCCACCTTTGTGGAGTGGGATTACTGTTGCTGTACGCCATTCTTTGGGTACATAACCTGTGGTAAGGCTGAGTTGGAACAGTGAGTTTATGTGAGGGTTTAGTTCTTTTTGGAGCTCATGTAAGATGCAGCCCGGGATACCATCCGGTTCCATTGATGCTGTGTTTTTTACTTTGGAAAGGGCTGCTTTCACCTGTGTGTCTGTGATGTCTGGGGGACTGCATTCTTCTGGGATAGACACAGGCCCTTTTGGGGGGGAAGGGGGCTAAGGTTTGCACTGAACCTGTCCGTCAGAATGTTGGCAATGTCAGTGGGTTCAATGTATTTTGCACCAGCTCAGAGCAGATCTGACAGTTGCCACCCAGATTCTTGACATAGCTAAATAACGCCTTGTGATTATCTTTAGAGTCTTTGGCGATTTTTCTTTCGAAGCTAGCCTTTGATGATTTTATGATGGAGTGAAGTTTCTTGCTAATACTGATCAGGGATGCCTTCCCTTTTTGGGATTTTGCCCTATCATGTAATAGTTTTCTCCTTCTGTTGTATAGCTTATTTATGGCCGGGGTCCACCAGACTGGTCTCCTCTTTTTGGAGGAGTGAGTCTTGGTTTTACTTGGGATGGCATGATCTATGCATTCCTGTAGGTGCTCACAGAGTGCATTTGTAAAGGATTTTGCGGTTTGGATAGCATTTTCCATTTGCCCGGGAGCTTTGAAACTTTCCACCTCGGTCTTGAGAAGTGGGAAGTTTGCTTTTGAGAGATTTTTCACAGTGGTTTCCTTGGCTGGGGGTGGGGTCGGGATGTGGATGTCCATTGTGATTAGTTTGTGGGCTGATCTTACCAATGAGGGGTTTACCTCTGGTGTGGAACAATAATTCCCCCATGTTGGTGCTGACCAGGTCCAATATAGTGTCCCCTCTTGTGGGAGTGGTGACCAGTTGTTCCATGGCATTTGAGTTAATAAACTCCAGGAACCATTGGGCAAAAGAGTTGGGACTTGAGTAGTTTTCCCAGTCAATGTTTGGGTAGTTGAAATCCCCCAATATCATGGTGTTTGGTGAGACCTTCATATTCTCCAATGTTCTCAGGAATGCCAAGTGGGGGTTCTGAGACAAGGTGGGTGATCTGTAGCAGGCTACAAACTGAAAAGCAGTTTTGCCCACTGTTAGTTGCACATGGATGGTCTCCAATGCCTCATGCAGTGCCACTAACCTGGAGATGTGGGTATCCTTGATGAAGATGGATACTCCCCTGCCTTTAGTATTTTGGTCCATGTTCTGGGGCTGAAAAGTATGGTATGAGTTGAATCCTGGTAGTGCTGGGGTGCTCTCTGGAGCCTTGAACCAGGTTTCTGTTACTGCACAGATATCGATTTTCTCCATACTGAGGAGTGCCTCGAGTGTGTGCATCTTGAGGTTTAGACTTCTGGCATTGAGTAGCATTAGTCTTAGTTTTTTGTTTCTGGTCTTGTCTATGGAGGTGGGTTTGTCTTTTGAGCTTTGCCTAAAAAAGGCACTATGGGGGTGGTAAGAGCCTTAGCCAGTATTCGAAAGCCTAAGGGTGTCAGGTGCAAGCCATCCCTGGTGAAGCAACGTGGCTTGTCGAGCATGTCATCCCAGGCTGACAGAGTGGCTGAAAAAAACTGTCACTCTGGCAACATTCTACATTTATAAGAACAATATTTAAAATATGTTCCTAGTTTGGGCCCGTTGCCCCCCATTTGGACAGCCTTTGGACAATTTCTTGTGCTAAGAGGTTGAGAGGTATGGTTGTGAGGTATGACTCCACTACATGTTATGAGTATATATATATATATATATATATATATATATATATATATATATATATATATATATATATATATATATATATATATATATATATATATATATATATATATATATATATATATATATATATATATATATATATATTTACTTTATATATATATATATATATATATATATATATATATATATATATATATATATATTATGTGTATATCTCTATTTATATTACATATATATTTTTATATATATATATATATATATATATATATATTTATGTATGCATCTCCATCCGGTAGCGTTGTCGCCTCACAGCAAGAGGTTCTCCTGTTCGATTCTCAGCTGGAGCACCTTCTGTGTGGAGTCTGCATGTTCTCCCCACGGTCGAGTGGTGTTCAAAAGACATGCGTAAATCGGCGTGCTTTTGTTGAAGGTTGGGTGTCGAGCTGACACCTCGGCACCATAAAAATCTACTGCCAATCATTAGCAGACCGGAGTTCTGCTGTGGCGACCCCTAACCGGGAAAAGCCGAAAGGAGAACAACATATGCATCTCTATGCATATATACATGTGTATATGTATAAATACAAAACCTGACTGATTCTACGGAATCTTTTCCCTACTGTTGAATGACTCCACTGCATGATATGTTTGAAAAATCATCAGCAATCCTTACAGCTCAAATGGTGTTGTGTTACATTGCTCTGACTATGGTGTACAGGACCCTGGATTTGAAACCTGGCAGGGTTGATTATTTTGTTGCTAGGCAGAACAGTGGCCAATGGAAACAGAGTTATTAAAGCAGTTTTAAGCAGTTGTAAGTGGGTTTGCTTGGGTTTGCACAATGCTAAGCGATGCCAACACATGGTTAAATGCACAGATGCTTAATCTGTGTTGGCTTTACTTAGCAACATTTACCAGTGCACAAATCCACTTAGCTGAGCTACCTGCTGCTTAGCATTCACATTTGAGCAATGCTAAAACCTGCTTAGCATAGTTGAGCATTGCTAACCATTGCTCACAGTTCATTCTTATAAAGTATCTTTTATATACATTTCTATATATATTATATTATATTATGATCATAATAATATTATTATATTATATCCTTATAATATTATTATAATATATTATATTTTTATATATATTTGTTATATATCTCTTATAAAATATAAAATGTGCTTCCAGTAGCAAGGGGTGTAACTATCCTGTATGGGACACATGCATACATGGGTGTTTCGCATGTTATATGCACTCACACTTCCATTTTACATCAGCTACATTACCCTGGGTGACAGAAATAACTTACCACATATTTTAATATGAAAATATTACTTTTAACACTGCTTTTCCATGTAAAATTGAATTGCTTGTTGTAGTACTCAAACACTGTATGCCTGCATGTAAAGCTAGGACTTTGACCACTACACTACCTTGGTTTGGGGATTGAGCTGTATATTTTTATTTAGCTCCTATTGCATATTAATATTATGTTATTATTTTAAATTGAGAGTATTGAGGTTTTTAGCCATGTCATTGAGGACTGCTGTCATGATATAATGGCATGCATTTCAATTTCAGATGTGTATCTTTCAGAACATTCATGCTAATGCATAACTTGTTTTCTATCAACTTTCTGTCTGTCCTCTGTGCAGATGGGATGACACTGGTGCTCAGGCTGTGGTTGACTACACTGTACATGCACATATGTACCTATGGGGGGATGGGGGTGAAGTTTACACTTCACCTTTATGTAGCCGGTTGCCTATATCTATGGCATATGTGTGTGATGTGTTATTGACCATCACTACAGAGCAGATATATGTGCTGCCTCTGGAATTGCGGACACATGTCTGGAAGGCCTACTGATTGGCCTTGGTGGATGTATCCAGTTTGCACTCAAAGACAGCCTTAGTGTACATCACCTGTGACCTTATTTGCTTGTGCAGAACAAGGTGACATGGATGCCAATGCAGCACCTGTTCCTTCTTGGCCTGTCCTGCGTTTATTTCCACCTATGATGGTAGTTGTGTATTGATGCTGTCCATCTCAGGTGTTCATAGTACCTTGAGGGGGTTGATGTTGTCCTGTCAGGTATGGCTGAGGCCATACAGTTATGTAGGTGCCCACATAGTATTGTGGTGTGGGCCTGGACACTGCTGCTAGTTTCAACATATGGGATGTCCTTCATGTGCACCTTGCCCCTTTTCCTTGCCTGTGCAGTGGACATTACAGTGGTTTGGGAGCTACAGCTTCACAGACAGTAGGTGGGAATACCTCACAGGACAGGACATGTGGAGACAGCCCAACAATGTGGGACAAAGCTCCAGGATTCAGTACAGATTGTATGTCATTAGTGCTGTTATACACATGGATTTTTTCTAGATTGACAGGATTCATCTGGACATGCATTTACTGAGGGACTTGACATCTGACAGTGATATGCCTCTGACACACCTCTCAACTGGCATGTTGTCCACAGAGTGGCCAGAGGTTTGCCTGTTAAGTTTGGTCAGTTCCTTGAACAACGTCTGTTTTTGTGGTGTCGACAGGATAATGTGTGGATTGCAGTCACTAACTGTTGACATCCATTGGTGTTCCAGACATCATATCCTTCAGGGATGTTAAGTTACAACAACACATGTAGCACCAGATACTGTTTCAGTTTGTAACATCATTATGTGTGATATGTCCCTCTTTCTGCTCCCCTGTCCCCCAAGTACGTCATGCATTGTCCAGATGTCCTGCACTTTGAGGTGCAGAGATATGGTATATCATTAATTATCGACTGCACTCCAGTTATCATCTCAGTCACCTAGCAAACTCCTGGCCATGGTATGTGGCAGTGGCCAGGATTATGGTTCCACACCCTGGAAATTCTGTGGAAATCTGTACATATGAAATTTATGTATGTCTGGCCATTGTGAACAGACTGCCAAGATTGTGTAGCAGTGTTGTGTGTAGATGTTTGTTGGGCTGGGTAGGGAGAGTAGCAGATGTGAATGCCATACATCCTTTACTTATCTAACTGTGCATGCTGCTATGGTTGATGGTGGTCTATCAGGTCTGTAAGCTTGTAGGGACAGATTGTGAAATGTCCTGTAACACCTCAGGATTCCCAGTACACTGTGAGTTTGGCAAGTATATGTCAGTGTAGTGTGTGACTGGCAATCAGGATATGTTTGTTCAGACAGTCGTACTCTGTTCATTTTGGGTACTGGTATGTTGCTGTGATTGTGGTGCAAATGTTTTTGGGTGGGTATTTTTGCATCACTCTCTGCTTTTCACTACATTTCCACCCCTGTAGTGCATGCTGTATTTGAATATACATGGATTATTGCCAAGAGCTGATGTGGGGGAGTGTCGTGTTGGTCTTACTGTGCTTCATAAGGTGCTGGATGACATGTTTGGCAGCTGTGAAGGGATTTCCATTCTGTTACATGACTGCGGTCATACATCTACACTGTCCACAGGCATAGACACTGTCCAGATGCATGGCTCATATGTTTGGTCTGTTCCCCACACAGTTATTGTCCTTGGCTAATCAGTAGGATACTCTGGGGAATCCAGTCAGTACATCCATTGGTGTTACTAATTTAATATCCTTCAGAAAAGATATGTGACAACAAACTCAGTAATACTAGCAACTGTCTAAATTTATAACAGCAATATGTCCAATATACCCCTGTGTTTGGGCCTCTGTCCCCTGATTATGTCAGGCTTTGTTCAGATGTCATGCACTAACAGGTTCAGAGATATGTAGTATTATTATTTATTGCCTTAATTCCTGCTACCATCCCAGTGATGTCATAGACTCCCAGACATGTAACAAGGCAGCGGCCATAGATATGAGTCCTGTGTCTATACCTTCTGTGGGAAACTGCACATTTGAGAAGTCTGTGTATGTCTGGCCATTGTTAGACTGTCAGGATTGTGTAGCAGTGTAGTGTGTACATGTTATTTGGGCTCTGTACGGAGGGGGGGGGGGTGCATGTGAGTGTCATGGGCCCTTTCTATATGACTGTGCATGCTGCTCCAGTTTCTGGTTCCCTATCGCCTGTATATGTTTGTACGGGCAAACCATGACATGTCCCGTAACACCTCAGGATTCCCACTACACTGGGACTTGGGGCAGTATATGTAGGGGTAATGTGTGAGTGTCAAATGGGATATTGTTGCTCACACAGTCATTATACTGTAGTGGTCAGTTTGCTTATTGGTATGTCACTGTGACTGTGGAGCAATTGGTTGTGGGTATGCACTTTCACACCAGTGTCTGTTTTCCATTAGTGTTACATCCCTGTAGTGCCTGTTATATTTGCAAATGCATGTGTACAGCCCCAGAGCTGGATTTGGGTAGTGTTATGTCAGTCTGATTGTGGGTTGGATGTTGCTTGTTAGCTGAGTGTAGTTTCCATAATGTGTTATGTCCACACATTCGAAGGATGTCCCATTGTCTGGCCGATATCATTGTCTGGTCCCCATAACTGTTATGTATTCCTGACACATCAGTAGGATGATGTGAGGATTGAGGTCACTAACTAATGAGAAGCAATTGAGTCGCATGCTTGTGATATTTCAGACAATATATGTTAGGACATACAGTGTTACTGCATCAACTTTCTCAGCTTATCTACTCATGTATTTTGGATATGTCGCTAATTACATGTCTTTGTCCCCCCAATTTGTCAGGCTTGGTCCAGATTCATTGCACTAATGGGTACAGAGCATACCTCTCCACTGCCAGGATTTTCACAGAATGTTCAGATGTTTGGCTCATACTTTTGTTCTGTTCCACAATTTATTTGCATTTGTCTGGTAAATCACTGTGATGATCCAGGGATTTATGTCACTAAATAATGACATAACATTTCAGTTTCCATCCTCATATCCTTCAGTAACTGTCTGTGGAAATGCACCCTGTGGCTGTAGCAAATGTCTTAATTTCTAATAGTGATAGTTGAGATATGTCCCTATATCTGGCCCATTCCTCCTCCCTTTACAGCCTTTGTACAGGTGTCTTGCACTAAGAGGTTGAGAGGGATGGTTCTGAGGTCTGACTGTACTGCATGTTATGTAAATATATATTCATATATATTTCCGTTCCTTATATATCTATATTATTTATTCACTATTTCATATATATGTTTCAACAGACACACACACACACATATATATATATATATATATATATATATATATATATATATGTGTGTGTGTGTGTGTATATATATATATATATATATATATATATATATATGTGTGTGTGTGTGTGTGTGTGTGTGTGTGTGTGTGTGTGTGTGTGTGTGTCTATATGCAACACACAAATGATTCCATAGAGATTTCTCCCTAATGTGACCGACGACTGGTGTCAGAACCATGGCCTTACGCTCAATGCCAAAAAATATGTAGTCATCGCCCTTGGGAAAAACCCAGTTTTCTTGAATTACCACATTGATGGTAGTCCACTGAACACAGAAGGCGGTATAACATATCTAGGAACACAGGTTAACAGCAACCTCTCTTTTGACCACCACATTGCCACTGTGGTCAGAAATTCCTTCTATGTGGCACATCTCATTACTAAGGGTTTTGCATCCAGGAAGAAAGAAGTCATTGTCTCCCTCTACTCTTCCCTCATTAGGCCAATCATTGAGTACAATGCCCCATTTGGCATGTACCTCACTAGACACCTGCAACAACTGGAGAGGCCATAAAGTACTTCACAAAGAGGATCCTAGGCCTTAAACACTTGTCCTATATGGACAGAATAAAAAAAACTCCAACTATTTTCTGTCTCATATCGCCTACTTAGAGGAGATCTTTGCTTGACTTACAATGCCATGTCTGACCCAGCTCTGTTAGAAATGCTACATCTAAAGAAATCCTAATCCCGCCATACCACATAATCCAGAGACCTCAACCTCAATATCACAGTCAACAGAACATGCTGGAGGGACAGGTTCATAATGCAGAGACTGCCCATGCTATGGAATAGACTTCCCACACATGTTAACCAGAGCACCTCACTGGCCCTCTTCAAGAGAAATCTTGATGAGTGGATGGGAAATAGAAAATTCACCCCAGGGATCACTCCAGTGGCTCTACTCGACAGAGGCACTAGGAACTAAGGTCGGGTGTCATGATGCCAGGGTAATACTATGGGTTAGGCTTGTAAAGACTCCAGGGCCATTAGCCTAGTACACACCTATGAACCTATGAACCTATGCTGTATGCCTCTATTGCATGGTATGCTTGTAAAAGCAACATTAATTCCTTGTAGCTCAGATGGTGTAGTGGTACATTCCTCTGGCTATAGTGTATGTGGTCATGGGTTTGAGCCTTGGGACTGATATTTTTTTTTCCTTAATGTTAAATGACCACAATGCATGATACTTTTGTTAAAGCACTGCAGATTCTCACAGCTCAGATGGTGTAGTGGTATGTTGCAGCATCCCAGGTTTAAGACTTGGCAAGGCTGACTCTTTTGTTTCATTTTATAAAGTATCAGGATTGTGGGATTGATATTATAATTTTATGTTTACCTTCCATGACATTCCCCTATGTGCTTTCATTAAATTATATTCTTGTGAGACTATACTGTATGGGGCACTTGTGTTTATATGGGGGTTTCACATCTTTTCTAGACTGACAACTCAGCTTTGGACCTGCTACACTACCCTGGTTGACAAAAAAAAAAAACAGTTGCTACATAATTTAAGTTTACAAAAATAATTTTAACACTACTTTCCCATAGACAAATATGTTGTCTGTCTTGGTACTCAAACCGTAAACATCTGCATGCAAACTCAGGACTCCAACCACTACACTATCACAACTTGGATATTTCACCTGTATATTTGCATTTATCTCCTACGGGATGTTTAACTTATGCTAAGAGGACGGCCATAATGTGCACACCCACTTAGCTATGCTTAAACATTCCTTAGGTTTGAAAAAAAAGTTTATATTATTATTATTATTATATTATTATGTTATATAAGTGAGTCTTGTGGTGTTATGACAACTCTTTGAGGACTGCAGTCATGAAATAATGGCATTCATTTGGCTTTCAGGCTTGTATCCTTCAGGGACTCCTGCTAATACATACCCTGTTATCTATCAACTTTCTAAGTGTGTGAGGGCAATTTGTCAGGCGTGTCCCTAATTTATTGCTTATTCTCCTCATCATTTGTGCCTTTGTCAAAATGCACTGCTGTAAGAGAATAATAGCATATATTTGCTTTCAGACTTCTACTGTTTGTGAAGGATATATGTGTGTTTTGTCTCTTTTGAAGGATTTATCCCCTGTTATGTGTGCATTTGCACACATTTCCTGCTTTAGCAGGATGCGGAAGTGTCGTACGGCACTTTAGCAATGCAGGGGGTGTGTCACAGAACCTGTCACAAACCCCCTGCATTGCTTTCTTCATGCCAATGTTTCTTTCAGTGTCTGCGGACACTGAAATGATCATTATCTCATTTCAGTTTCCGTGGACACTGAAATACTGGCATAATATTAGAGTAAATATCTAATATTATGCCAGTTCGGCTTAGAAAGTGCCGTACGGCACTTTCTGAGTGAAGGGGGCATGTTCATTGTCTGTGCACTACTTGGCCATGCCCCCTGCAATTGTTCACAGTTTGTGTTCATATAGGAAGTATAGCAGTGCGCCTTCATGAATATTCAAGGCTTGCTGCTGTGCTAAATGGACACGCACCAGTCCGTGCAAGAATAGTCTTATTTTTGCATGGATTTTGATGAATCCAGGGGTTAGTATATGTTTTTCTGTGAAAGATACTGCTATCACTCCTTCATTTTGTAATTTATTTTAAATGCTGTCACACTCAAAACTAATGCAAAGAGTATACATCTCATTAGACATCCCTGTCTTACAGCACTCTTCATAAGTACGTCTTGGCTTAACCAGCCATTTACAAGCATTTTTACTTTGTTATTACCATATGCTGACATACATAATTTCCTAGCTTTCTTACTTATATTATATTCTTTCATTATTGCCCATAAGATTTCATGTCCAGTTGTGTCGAATGCCTTATTAAGATCTATCATGATTTTCGCTTCATTTCTATTCATAATATCATCCACAACATCTCTAACTATCATTAATAATTTTTCACAACCTTTCCCCTTTAAGTTATATATACTACCTTGCACAATATTTTCAGTTTTAGTTTCAAATCTCTTGCATTATTTTCATAATTATAATCATTATTATTCAATACTATTGGTCTCCAGTTTTTTTAATTTTCTATCTTTCTTCTTCCGTATGAATTTAAGCATTCCACCAAATAATTCTTTAAATGTAAAATCTTCATTTAACCATTCATTCAAAATCTTTAAAATATAGATACTTCTCCCAATACTTTATCTAGCTCATTTAAAGAAATCTACTTTTCCCACTCTTTATTCTCCATTTCTGTTAACTTTTTTTTACTTTCCATGTTTTATTCACTACCTTTTTTCTTTAAACATTTTTTGCACATATTATACTACACTATTCATAATTTTTCCCCGAGTTCTTTATATTTCTCCTTTTACATTTTTTATTTCTCTTATTACACTACCATCTTCCTTTACTAATCTGCTTAAGTAACTCAATACTTCTCTTTTTCCTTGTAAAAAATATCATAGCTTATATAACAATTCTTGCATTTTTTCTTGAGTTCTTTCATATAATTCTTATTCTTGTCAAAGTACTTTATATCATGTTCTAAATCTTCCACTGCATCATTATATGTTCTTTTATATGTTTCTTTCTTTAATTTTCTCAAATCATATTGCCACTGTAAAAAACATTTTTTATATTTTTCCTAAAATATCATCCACCAGACTCATTTTTATAAAATGTTCTCATCGAAAAATGATCTTTCCTTAACTGTATTACAAATCTCTTTTCTTCTTTATTCCTTATTATTCCATTGCCTATTTTTATATATCCCTTGCTTTCCTTTATCTCTAGCCAAATTGCAAGATAATCAGAAAATTCTCTTTGAGCTTTATCTCCTTCTTGTATAACAAAACCGTCTGGTACTATGAAATAATCTATTTCAGTTCTACACATACCCCTTTTGTAAGTCCATGAATTTTTGTCCCAAAGTTTTAACTTACTACATTTTATAACTTCTAATATTTTTCTTATATAATTTCCTTTCTTTTTATTCTTGACTCTTAAATTGCAATTAAAGTCTCCTGTTACTATAATAATTCCTATTTTTCGCTACATAGTCTAAAATCTGATGAAATAAGGTTTCCCTTTCTTTACAGTTATTATAACCATATAATGTTATAATTCTACGTACTTGTTCTTTCCATTTTAATTCTACAATGGTTAACTTTCTCATTTTTGCTAGAGTTACATCTAATATCTTTACTGTATTTTTACAGAATGTGGCTATTCCAGAACATCTATCATTTCCCAATTTCTGGATTATCTTTCCTTCCCATAGTTTATCTGTTTGTAATCCTTCTTCATTTGTTAAAAATCTTGTGTCTTCTAATATAATTACATCTACATTACTTGTATTATACCAATCCAAAATCCCCATTCTTTTTACTATATTTTTAATACTATTAATTTTTACAGAAAGCACTCTAAGATTTTCATTTTCCCCTTTCCTTGGATTCATAGTTGTGTAAGTTCATAGCTAATTACTAGGCTAGATTTCTTAATAAGCTATTCCAAGAGTAACCAATTTTCCTCCCAAAGTTGAAAATCAAACACTGTTATCTTATGTCTGTGAGTCAAACACAATAACCATTATGCCAACCCCCAATCATTAGCTGTATATATTCTTTTCATCCAGTTCTTTTCTTTTTTGTACTTATCCCATTAAATTTTCTTTTTCTCTCTTTTACTCCTTTACCAATAGAATTATTTTTTCTTTTACTACCTCCCAGTTTATTCTTCTTCGTCACTTATTTTTAAACATTCTTCTATATCCTCTTTATTATATCTTCTTATCTAATTTTTCTTCTATTTTTACTACTTCTAAAATGTATTTTTTTCTTTTTCCTTACTCTTATTTTCATTTTTGTATCCATCCATATATGTCTAGTTTCGTTACATTTATAATATTTCAATTCACATTTTTGCATTGTGCCCCATTTCCCCACACATATTAACATTTTCTTTTGTCACAGTTACTTATCAAACGTCCTTTTTTTCCACAAAATAAAACATGATTTGGGTTGTCCCCAGTATTTTATGACACCTCTATTCCCCTCCACAGTTATCGTGCTTAGTATATGTATAATTTCTTTTTCTCTTTCAATTTTTAACACAAAATTACAATCCCAGGCACCAGTCCATAAACCCCTTTTGTCATAAACTTTTGCAATGTCCAGTATTTCTTTATATAAAGTTTTCAAATGCCCTTTCAAAGTCTCGCTTTCTACCTATGTTCGAAATTGTACATGAATTTTCTTGTTTGTTTCCCTGTTAAATGCTTTTATCACATAAAGATTCCATGGGTTACAATCTTTGTTTTTCATATTCTCCAAGAAAACTTTCCATTGAAAAACAGTCTCAAATATAATGTCACATAATGTCTGTTAATACGAATAAATGCCCTTACCTCATGTGCTTTTACACCCAAAGGAGTATTAAATTGTCCCACACTTCACACCTGTCCATTTCTTTGTTTTCTTTACTTTGAGTCTTTACCACTTACTTCCATTTTTCATTTTCTTCTTCCTTCTTTTCTGCTACTCCACTTTTGCCTTCTTTTATTTTTTTTTGCATATGTTCTCGTTTCTATCTCACCCCTATATTTCAGGATTGTCTCTGCATTCCCCTTTTGTATTTTCTCCTTAATGTTTCCCCCGAAACGTCTCCTTCATTTTCTGGCTCACTCTGCACCACCATTTCTTAAATAAATCATCCTGCAACCCTCCCAACGAGACAGTTGTAATTATACATACATCTTTTCCTGAGTCATCTCTATCAAACGAGTTTCTTTGAAAAATTTCCTCAGAATCCTGCAAACATTATCTCGTCTCAATATTTGCTTTTGTCTCTATTTCTTTCACCACTCCATCATCTCCTTCTCTCTCCATCTGCCTCTCTGTTTCTCCAGGCTGCCTCTGTGCCAGGAATGTAAACAGGAAGTGCTCCTCCAAAATGGGTTCCACTCGCAGCAATGATAAGTAGGAGATGTTCCCTGATGTCCTGGTCAAATTTCCTCTAGTAGTATAAATATCATCTTAGGTCTCCCCTGAGAGCAGGATGCTAGCCTAGTAGGACTAATCCCAGTCAACAAAGTATAAATAAAGTATAAATAAATAAGGAAAAGGATATACAGTTAAAGATAGAGGGAGGTAGGGTCAGAGGTGATATTAGGAAACATTTTTTCAGAGAGACAGAACAGCTTGCTGAGGAAGATGTCAAAACCAAAATTTCATGAGTTGGGCAAATATATTCCATTTGGGTGTATGACAAAGAAGATATTGGTTAAAAAGAATTGCAGCACATCAACTATGTATTAAAGTACATCACTAAACTATATGTGGTGGTGATTCTTATCTGCTAGGAATTGTTAAGCAAAATAATACACCTGGGAATTAGAAACCCAGGGTAAGTGTAGCTTGTTAGATGAGAAGGAGCAAGAAAAACAGCAATAAAAAAAGATCTGACATTACAAAATCACAAGGAGCAATAGATGAAAACAAAACCACCAGCGAGTAAACCAAAAATAATGTATTTATGTTACTCTCACTCTGACGTCTCGGCTACACAAGCCTATAAGGAGTATAACTCTACACATACAAACACCTGCCTAAAATACATCCAATAATTAATTAATTAATTAATTAATTAATTACATCTTAATTAAACACAAATAAAACAATTAAATAAAATATCTTCAGTTGCATTCCATATTAAGCCCTCTAGGGGCTAAAGTATCAAACTTTAAAATATAAACAGACTCCTTAAAAAGTAACCTGCTTTTTAAACTTTCAGAATTATATAATGACACACTTATTTTTTTCCAAAACAGTTCCCACTAGACCTTCACTTCTCCCCTCATGTATTTTACAGAAATGTTCCACTATATAACTATCTTTCTTGTTCTTAGCAATGTCTCTTATGTGCTCCATAAACCTCATCTTAAATGGTCTCTTTGTTTCTCCAATATAAAACTTATTGCAGGGACACCTGAGGGCATAAACAATGGTGTCAGTGTCACAGCAAAAATGGCCTTTCACCTGAAAATTGTATCCATTATTTTTTTTAAACTTTTTGTTATATATTTACAGACTTTCCACTTTCCACAAGGGAAAGTTCCATATTCTGTTATAATTCTGGTCATGTTTACATCAGGAGCTATAGGTTTGGTCTTAACTATAAAAACTTTAATGTTTCTTCCCCTTCTATATGAGACAAGTGGCACATCACTGATCCATTGTGAAAGATCTTTGAAGGACAATAAATAACCCCAATAGAACTTCAACAAGTCAATTAAATGTGACTAAAACTACTGCAGGTAGTTACAAAATATATGCTTTCTTTTTTACCACCCTCACTAGATCTCATAGGATGATTAACATTTTTTTCTTCATCTACAAATTCCTTATGGATATATACTTTAATAAACTAATCCTAACATTTGTCGAATAACTCATCACTAAATCCTCTATTTTTAAACAAACCTACATTTTTTTTTCATTTTCAATATGTAGTTCTCCTCATTATTACATAGTCTATAAAGATGTATAAATTCTCCATAGGGAATAGCTTGAATGGTATGAGGAGGGTGGCAACTTTGTGGCCTAACATATTGTATGCCACTTTCAAACTTCCTGTGTACTGAGGTTTTGATCATATTATCCTCACTGATGTCAACTATTACATCTAAAAATGGAACTATTTTACCTTCAGCCCATCAAATTCCAAACCAAATCTATTTTAGTGTAATTCCACTAAAAACTTCTCTACCTCCTCCAACCCCCCCTTCACAAAGAAAAATAAGGATGTCAATAAATCTAAAGTACTTTCTTACATATTTAAAAAAATAGTGTTCTATAGATGTATTTGACTTCAAAAAAGCCCATGCTTATTATATTCCCTATAATGTATACTCGGGGTATGCTTTTGTCATCCACTTCTGAAGGAACTCATTTAGCTACAGATAATGATCTAAAGTACTGGTATCAGTTGATATCTGATAATAAAGTTAAAAATCTAGATTTCTTAAAACAAGAATTTGATCTAAGAGAAACTTGCTGGTTAGAGGTTCAGAACTTTAGACAACACCTCATTGATAAAATAGATCTAATGTCTATAACAGTTAAAGAATCTATCCCAACACTGATTGATTACTTGATATTAAATTTACAACATAAAGTTTCTGATAAAGGTAAGCTTTCATACATACATAAAATTATCAGACAAGAAACTTTTTACAGTGTAGAGACCTACTGGAATTATTTCATTTCCATTAATGGTGATCCACCAAATCAACAAGATAAACAATATATATTGGAATATGCCTATAAAACTACGTCTTCCATTGTCTGGAGACTTTTTACATGGAAATTTTTACATAGATCCTTTTATACACCTTTGATGATGAATAAAATAAATAATAAAGATAATCTATGTAAAAGATGTAATGTAGAAATTAATGCAGACTGGGCTCATATGTTTTATGACTGTATAAAATTGAAAGAATATTGGAAGTCAATTAATGAATTTTTGCAGGCTCTTTTTACAGATAATTTCATTATTTCTAAATCTCTTATATTATTCAACACACCTGTACCTCAAAGTGTTAAAAAGGTTAAGCTTCCCTTGTTATGGTCTATTCTAGCAGTGGCTAGAAAAATAATAACCAGAAATTGGATTTCAGATACACCTCCTTCGTTCAATGAATTTAAAAATGTTATGAATATAGTGTGCCATATGGAATTGAATACAATAAAGTCAAGAACTACTAGAAAAACATCTTATTATATTATATGGGATAATTTACAAAACTTGTTAAAAAAATCTTAACTTCAATAGCATGGTATTTTAGTTTAATTAATTGATCTGATTGTAGTGGATGTCTTTGTAAATACTTTGGTTGTTTTGTTGAATGTTATAATCATATCTATTTTAATTACTTGTATAAAATTGTTATGATATTTCTCTTGTATGTTAAAAACAATAAACTTGTTTAAAAAAAAAAAAAAAAAAGCCCATGCTGAGATTAGCATATGAGGGGGCAAAAGATGACCCCATAGCCGTACCCTGTCTTTGTTGATATAAGGTACCACCAAAATAAAAAAAAATGTTATTAAGACAAAAATCTAATAACTCAACAATATATTCAGTCATAGGGCTCTAACCTAGAAAAAACCTAATAGCTTCAATACCAAAGGAGTATTGAATATTGGTGTAAAGACTCTTAAAATCTATCGTTACCCAATACGTATCATTGTTCCACTGTATATTATCCAGTTTTGGCAAAAAATCAACTACATCTTTTATGTAAGAGGATAACATTTGTACCTTAGGTAAAAGATAAAAATGCAAAAATTGACCTATCTTGCACAAAAAAATATTCCTTCCCGAAACTATCGGATGACCCGGGGGTTAACAAAATTTTTTATGTATTTTTGAGAGGCAATACAAATTAACCATTTTACATCCTTCTATACTAAATTTCTTTTTCACATCATCAGATGTGAAATAACCCAATCTTAAACCTGTTTTCAATAAATCAGAATATTCCAATACAGCTGAATTGTAAGTATCCACTTCCACGTTTTCGTACACATTAGTGTCCTGTAGATGTTCATTACACATTTCTACATATTGTGTAAAACTCATTACAACCAATTTATTGCCCTTATCAGCAGGTTTAAATATTAGATAATTCCTATTACTTAATGAGATTAACATTTTCCATTCATTTTTAGTTAGCTTATAACTTATGTAGGAACTTCTTTTAAATTCAAGCACACTTTTTTCCACAGCATAATTCAACATCTTATAAAACTGCTGAATGCCCTCATTGGTAAATGGAGGTATAAAAGTACTATTGTATTTCACATCACTTGTATCTAACACAGTATATGCATTTATTTCTTCCTCAGAACAGCAGGAAAAAAATATCTTCACACGAATCTACCATACTTTCATCACATTCAATAGCATTTTTATTAATACCAGCATAGCAGTTTTTCAAATGTAATTTTCTCACCATCCTATAAAGGTCAGTTTTAATTTTCATGAATTCTAGGCAGAGCTGTTGGTATAAACTTAAGACCACAGTTTAATACTTTATATTCATAGTCATTAAAAACATGACTTGACAAATTTATAACTTAAGAGTTACATATAGAAAGAGATGGCAAATCACCATTTACCTCTTTTAAAATACTTAAAATTAAAAAAGATCTTCTGGTCTGGAGCATTTCTCCCTGGGCCTAGGTTGACCTAGTCGGACTTTCCCGGTCAACAAATGTTAAATAAATAAATAAATAAATCTGTTATGGACATAGCAGATGGCATACTGCTAATCAAGTAATAATTAAAAAAAAAAAGATGTTTGTTGGGTATAAAGCTGAATGAGAAGAGAATAAGACAGATAATTAGATGAATTATATATTATTTATGAATTATTATTTAGTGCCATATTAGACAAAGGCACTAAAGGTGGTGGTAGTGACTCCATATTCTTAGGAAAAAAATACTTCTTCTACAGACTAATTAGATAAGATAATGACCTGCAACTCTTGCATGTTCAACTTACTATTAACAACACCTCTTATCGTATCATAACCATAAATCCCTTTTATGTCCCCCCCCGAGCCCATACTTCCTACATTACTAGTATGGAGTCCCTATGTATTAAGGCAAACACCATTTTCCTAGGAGACCCCATCCCTGCATAAACTGCGAGACTTAAACATCCTCAGACAGGAATGCCCTGAGATTTCTTGGCTAGGGACCTGCTTTTCTATTTAAGGGGAACGATGCACAATATTTTCTGGTCTTGTGATGCTGCAGGCAGCCAAATGGAAAGGTGCAGGTTATTACACTTCAGTGGTGAAACAGTACTGCCAGGTGGTAGAGGTGGGGCTGAGTGGTATATGTAGAAATATTCAAAATCACAATCATTTAGGTCATTATAAATCACCATTAGGCGATGGGTTAATTGTAAGACAAAAACAAGGAAAAGCCAGTCTCCTCTACTGTCTCTGGCTTTTGAACAAAATAATAAGTCAAAAACAAAGGAAACAAAGGGCACTGCAAATATACGGCTCTGAGGAAGCATATGAAAAGGATGCAAGATTTTCCTTAGAACTCATATGATAGGGAGCAAAGCAAATATATTTTTTACAAACTTGAGAAACTGTTTTCTGGCACGATAAAGAAATATTGTGTATGAAAACTGAATCGACAGATTGCTAAAGATTTTAACAAAAGATGTTGCAGCATGAGACTATATAATTTAAAAACAGGCGTTAGAATAAGCTTAATGCAGCCTTACACATGAGATTGTTTGGTGGGCTAAAAACGAGTTTTCAAGGTAGGAGTGGTTTAAGAAAATGAGAATCTTCATTAACTGAGATCTGCAACTGTTCTACTAAGTGAAAGAACATGAACAGTGTGTGAGTCAACAATCCACTGTCAGCTGTCAAGAGGTTATATTTAGGAATTAGGTCTTTGTGTTTCTACGCAAAAGAAGAAAACAAAAGAATATGATCGACAATGCTTAAAATAAAATCATTGGAGAATAAACATTTTAGTACATTTAATAATATAAACAGAACAAATGACCTTTAACAGAAGCTTTCTGGTACATAAATGATTATAATCAAATTATCATATTATGACATAACAACATAGATACCAAGAAGCAGAAGAAGGATCATAGCCAGCCATAGTCAGTAAGGCTGAAACATTCGCCATAGTCAGTAAGGCAGAAACATTCACAGATAAAATAAGCCTTGTTAACAGACTTAACAGCAGTGCTGAAATTGCTAGTGAATTTAGCCAGTGCAACAGTATTAACATGACCTTTGCAAAGTGAAACTCATAATGCTTCATTAACTATTTATTAGAATGGATTATTTTCTTTTTTTGAAACATGGAAAAGCATTGAAAACCTTAACACACACTGCCAAATAACAAAGGGAAATCGCCCACATAGATGTGTTGAAAATGTGTAACATAGCAGGAGGTGAGACTCTGATGATAGGTTACACTTTGAAAGTCTGCATATTACAAATACCAGTTTCATGACAATGGTGATGTGCTTAATACCATGTTTGTATTTATTCCTTAATTGTGCTTTGTTTAGGAAGAAAATGCTGGACCAGAATTTCAGCCTTGTTTTTTTTTTTTCTTTCTTCTTCACAGAAAAAAAAAAACAGTCAAGTTGTCTGTATATTCTTGTGGTGAATTTAGCATTGTTATCTATCAGATTTCTTCTTTTTGTCTTTTGATAATGGTAACATTTTATTTCAGGTCTAAGAGCTGAATGTGTAGTTCTTTGCTACATTTAACTAACCTGATCATTTTCTTGTACTTCACACTTGTAAATCTGACAGTGGCCGATAGCTTGTAACAATGACCACTATATGAACTCTAAGTGGTTAAAATCCTGTCTACATTGGTCCTGCTGTGTGTTTGTAGAAGTCAGTGACTTAATGCAATTTCTGGGCTGAGGCAAAATTCTTGCAAACTATGCCTGTGACCCACACAGTAATTTTTGAATAGACTGGGTACTCATAGTATGAGGACTGCAATACTTGTGTGGAGAACTTCAGGTGACCACATTTAAAAAAAAACAAACAAACTTTTATTGAAAAAAAAATTACTTAATAATCTCATGCCTTAACTTCTTTGTGAAGTTCGATGAAATGGAGGAACATACATAGCCTAACAATTGTTCTTATACTACTAAACACAAATTGTGACACTTATCAGACTGCTTAATGATCTCCTCTGAGAAATATTCCTTGACAAGAGTGCAGCTTCTGATGTAGAATAAAGTCTTATAGTATTTTATGAGTCATTCATCTAATTAATATCTGTGATTTGTGCTGTGCAGGCTTGAAATGGTTTTGTTCTTTTCTCCTGGGCAGGGGTTGAACAGTCTAGGTTTAGTGCATGTATTTTTTTTTTTTATTTTATGTATTTCTTATCCTAGTAAACCTAGTAGGCACATGGGATTCTTTTTAGGAGTAAACTGGGACCACACTTGATTAACTGACTTGAGCAGAAGTGTATGGTAATCAAATAAATCCCTGAGTACAGGAAGAAGCTTACTAATATCACAGTGACTTCATCCTGTATGGTAAGCAGTCATGTATCCATCTTACCTCTATTCTTGACCAGTAACATCCATCAGTTATCCTGTTGTCCCTGTGATTTATGGTGCATTTATTAGATGTAGTGAAATCCAACACAAACAGGCCTCATGTCCTGACAATAATAATGAGATTTAAGAGATGTTCATTCGAAAATTAAATTGTCACTACTATGACAAGGTGACCTTAAATATTAGAAAAAGAAAGCATCATGCCAGCATCTTATGGCAGAAACACAAAGGGGGAAGCTGACACAACAAAACAACATGGTATCAAGGAAAAACAGGGTAATTCAGCATTGCACTGACAAATATGGAGCTTCTTCTAGCTCACAAAACAAAGGCCATTTTTATTTTAAGATGTCACAGATGCACTCCCCTCCAATCAAAAAAGCTAAATACTCTGTCCTCCTTACCATAGACACACAACACAGAGAGATAAAGCCCTGACTACAACCCAAATTACTAGTGCTCAGTTAGCAGCATGGGTGGTAGAGAGACTAGGTGGAAAGGATGCAAGTGTGCAACCAACACTGTCTCACTCATCGGGTGAGGGGGAGCCTCGCTTACTGTAATAGCAGCACAAAGTACTTGGTGAGCTCTGCAGTGTAGGTGGGGTGTCACTTACCTGGGAGGCTGTACATTCATGGAAGCATACATGCATCTCCTGAAGGAAGCTATAGCGGGACTCATAAGGCTGCTATGGAGTGGTGGGTTAGTGCATGTTCCCTGGTGGCAGCATAAAACTGTACCAGCAACCATGATCTCCTTACCAGCTTCAGATATGGATTGGGTAGAGCCTATGGTAGGTCAAGGCATGTGTGGAAGACCTAGTGAAAGAGGAGATGAGCTGGTGGCAGCTGATGCTTAGCTGTGGTGAATCAAAACAATTACTCTGTTTTCCGAAAGAAGCATGGACTCTTTAAGCTAGATGGATGAAATGTTGTTTCAAGGCTCTCCTGAATGTTTCCTCTGTTAAAAAACAAATAAACAAGCAAGCAAACAAGCAAACAAACAAACAAAAAAGCAAAAAAAAAAGCCCTTTTAAATCCAAAATGTCAGATTACGGGATTCCATAGTAAGATATTCTTTTGGTGCCTCAGCCTTAGCTTTTACAGGAGTTTTGTGTGGAATCAAGTCTGACAAAAGGCATGGCATCTCTGTTTCTCATTATCCATGGAGTGCGATGATTGTACTAAGAGTTCTCCTAATGAAATCACAAACATTATGCTGATGAGAATATAACTACCACCTTAATATTGCAAGAGTTCAGTTTCTTTGTAGTTTTCCTGGTTAGGACTGTGATGGCAACAGGCTAAATGCTATATGAAAGGCAGACTAAATGTCTCTTTTCCCAGTCTAAGTCCTAGATTCCAGCTTATCCTAGGAGATCTCAAAGCTGACTGAAAAATATAGAGATGTGTGTTGGGCTAAAAATGTGAAAGATCTGAAGAATGAAGGAGACAAGTGTTTTCAGGGTAGGGGTGGTTTAAGAAAACGAGAATCTTCATTAACTGGGATCTGCAACTGTTCTACTAAGTGAAAGAACATGAACAGTGTGTGAGTCAACAATCCACTGTCAACTGTCAAGAGGTTATATTTAGGATTTAGGTCTTTGTGTTTCTACACAAAAGAAGAAAACAAAAGAATATGATCGACAATCATTAAAATAAAATCATTGGAGAATAAACATTTTAGTACATTTAATAATATAAACAGAACAAATGACCTTTAACAGATGCTTTCTGGTGCATAAATGATTATAATCAAATTATCATATTATGACACAACAGTCAACATAGATGCCAAGAAGCAGAAAGAGGATCATAGCCAGCCATAGTCAGTAAGGCCGAAACATTCGCCATAGTCAGTAAGGCTGAAACATTCGCCATAGTCAGTCAGTAAGGCTGAAACATTCGCCATAGTCAGTAAGGCTGAAGCATTCACAGATAAAATAAGCCTTGTTAACAGACTCAACAGCAGTGCTGAAATTGCTAGTGAATTTAACCAGTGCAACAGTATTAACATGACCTTTACAAAATGCAACTCATAATGCTTTATTAACTATTTATTAGCCTGGATTGTTTTCTTTTCTTTTTTTTTGAAACATTGAACAGCACTAGAAAACCTTACCACTCACTGCCAAATAACAAAGGGAAGTTGCCCACAAAGATGTGTAGACAATTTGTAACATAGCAGGAGGTGAGACTCTGATGATAGGTTACTCCTTGAAAGTCTGCATATTACAAATACCAGTTTCATGACAAAAGTGATGAGCTTAATACCATGTTTGCATTTATTCCTTAATTTTGCTTTGTTTAGGAAGAAAATGCTGGACCAGAATTTCAGCCTTGTTTTTTTTTCTTTCTTCTTCATAGAAAAAAAAACAGTCAAGTTGTCTGTATATTCTTGTGGTGAATTTAGTCTTGTTACCTATCAGATTTCTTCTTTTTGTCTTTTGATAATGGTGACATTTTATTTCAGGTCTCAGAGCTGGACATGTAGTTCTTTGCTACATTAAACTAACCTAATCATATTCCTGTACTTCACACTTGTAAATCTGACAGTGGTCGATAGCTTGTAGCAGTGACCACTATATGAACTGTAAGTGGTTAAAATCCTATCTACACTGGTCCTGCTGTGTGTTTGAGAAGTCAGTGACTCAATGTCATTTCTTGGCTGAGACAAAATTCCTGCAAACTATGCCTATGACTCACACAGTAACTTTTGAATAGACTGGGTACTCATAGTATGAGGACTGCAATACTCGTGTGGAGAACTTCAGGTGACCACATTTCCAAAAAAAAGTTTGATTCAAGATAAACTTACTTAACAATCTCATGCCTTACCTTATTTGTGAAGGTCAGTGACATAGAGGAATGTACATAGCCTAGCAATTGTTCTTATTCTACTTAACACAAATTGCGACATTTATCAGTCTGCTTAATGATCTCCTCTGAGAAATATTCCTTGACAAGAGTGCAGCTTCTGATGTAGAATAAAGTCTTGCAGTATTTTATGTGTCATTCATCTAATTAATATCTGTGATTTGTGCTGTGCATGTTTGAAATGGTTTTGTTCTTTTCTATTGAGTAGGGGTTGAACAGTCTAGTTTTAGTGTACTTTTTTATTTTATGTATTTCTTATCCTAGTAAACCTACTAGGCACATGGGATTCATTTTAGGAGTGACCTGGGACCACACTTGGTTACGCGACTTGAGCAGAGGTTTACCATAAGCAAATAAAGCCAGGCATACAGGAAGAAGCTTGTTAATATCACAGTGACTTCATCCTGTATGGTAAACTGTATTCATCCATCTTAGCCTCTATTCCTGACTAGTAATATCTGTCAGTGATCCTGTTGTCCCTGTGATTTATGGTGCATTTATTAGATGTAGTAAAATCCAACACAAACAGGCCTCATGTCCTGACAATAATAATGAGATTTAAGAGCTGTTCATTCAAAAATGAAATCGTCACTACTATGACAAGGTGACCTTAAATATTAGAAAAAGAAAGCGTCATACCAGCATCTTATGGCAGAAACACAAAGGAGGAAGTTGACACAACAAAACAATATGGTAGCAAGGAAAAACAGGGTCATTCAGCATTGCATTGACAAATATGGAGCTTCTTCTAGCTCATAAAAGCAAAGGCCATTTTTATTTTAAGATGTCACAGATGCACTCCCCTCCAATCAAAAAAGCTATACTCTGTCCTCCTTACCATAGCCACATGACACAGAGATATAATGTACTGATTGCAACCCAAATGACCAGTGCTCAGTTAGCAGCATGGGTGGTAGAGAGACTGGGTGGGAAAGGATACAAGTGTGCAACCAACATTGGCTCACCCATCGGGGGGGGGGGGTAGCCTGACTTGCTGTAATAGCAACACAAAGTGCTTGGTGAGCTCTACAGTGTAAGCAGTGTGTCCCTTGGCAGTGTGTCCCTTGCATGGGATGATGTACATTCATGGAAGCACACATGCATCTCCTGAAGGAAGCTATAACGGGACTCATAAGGCTGCCATGGAGTGGTGGGTTAGTGCATGTTCCCTGGTGGCAGCATAACACTAAAATCCCTATGTCTTCTGCTCTCCTTACATTTTATTTATTTGTTTGTTTAACATTTGTTAACCAGGAAAGACCGACTGGACACAGGTCGTTTTTCAGCAGAGGCCAGTGAGAAAAGCTCCACTTATAAGTACAAGATGCAAGATACATTTTACAAATACAATTCAAATTACAGTTTGAAGAAAATTCTGAACGTCAAACTAAGTAAATCAAACAAGATTTTGAACATCAATCTCAGATTAAATCAAACAATATATGACATACAATATGCAATATTGCAATACAGAAAGCATGAAGAAGTTACAATTAATTAAAGCTACATGATACAATATATACAAAAATGTGATTTATAAGCTAGGTTATTTGTGGCCTGAGGTGACCTAATAGCATCCATAGACATAACCGTAGTGAGTGTGATACAAGACCTGTGTGGTGTTACATATTAGACCTAGGTTTGAGACTTACTATACACTGGAAATTCACTGTCATGTTGATATATAGTATTACATATGATGCAAGTGGTTGAGAATCAGAGTCTCAGAATACAGAATACAGAGGTAGTTGGTTTGGTAGTATAATTGGTATGAGTGGGTTAAAGGCTTTAGATATTGAGGATGAGTTAACCTGGGCTAGAACAGGAACATAGCCAAGTATTTGCCATATGAGTTTTAGCATATGTCCCTCCTCTTTTTCCTCACATCACCCCTGTTTGCTGATACTCTCTTTCTTGTCTGGGTAGCTATCCGCCTAGTACATATATGCATTTATATTCATTATTGTGGTTTTCATTTCTCTTACATCTACACTAGTTTTCTCATGAAAAGTATTAATTTTGTATGCAATCTGTACTGCATCTTTGTATGTTACTCAGCCTCTGTATATTGTTATCAAGTTCCAAATTGTAAAGACCTCTGTGCATATGTTCCTATAATCATATATTGTACTGATGGATTATGCTGTATCTCTGTATACTTATCTGCATTTTTGTATTGTACACTGCCTTGACCTGAATAGTGGCTGAAAAAAGTGTCCTTGATCTACTCCACTTATTCAATGAACACTAATCCTGTCCATTGTGTTAAGCAATCTAATCCAAAACTACATCTTATCAGTGCAGAGCACACTGATCACCACAGTTAACTTCAGTTGCAGAGATTACATGCACTGCATCCTGACACAAGGACATGTCTACTGGGATAAGGAGTTTGTCATAATTTTCTTTCCATATGGTGGTGATCTCAACATTCACTCACAGAAGGATGAAACACACATATTTTGGTCCATTCATGGACTACAGAGGCTACTTTTATGTGTCACTGACTGGTGGTCACACTGTAGCGAGACCTACACTTTCTTAGTCCTTGGCTGTCTTTTGAAGGTTTAGCACTTTATCAGGCCAAATATTTTTCAACTTGAAAGTTTATAATGAATGAGCTCACCAAAGATAAATATAAACTAAATACATGTAATGATATCTGCAAACTATGAAAAAACTTCCACTCTGGTTTTCTCCATAACAAATGTAAGAAGGAAACAAAATCATTACAATGTATTATTCCATATTTAGACAGACTCCTCTTGAAAGTCACTAAGTTCTGGGAATAAGAGCTTACTTTTTCATTGAGGCCTTTAATGATGCAGTCAATAACAAGATACAAAAGTAGCAAAGTCACGTTAAGTGTTACTTGATATTCTGTTACTTTTAAGGTAGAACTAAGACATGTACTGCACTTCGATACTGTGCTATCATTAATAGTGTGGAATGAGACGGATTGCAAGAAAATGGTTTCTGTTTTATTGAGATACATTTGTCTGATAAGCAAGTGTGCATTTATTACTTAATGAAAAGTTAAGAGCTTTAGTGTGTTATCTTTTCTGTGTGCTTCTGTTGTCTAGTTAGGGTGCATGCCCTTTCACCAGGATTGTGTGACAAAGGAGAGTATTTAAGCAAAGGGGTATGACAGTGAAAGCCATGGAAGTGGCTTGCCCTCCTACAACAAATACTTTTCATTGTTCATGTTGTCACTATTTTGTTTCCTTTTTAAAATATTTGTGGCATTCATATATGTTGGCTCAATTTTTGCAGTTTTATTGTTGTATGATTCTGCTTTGACATACATGCCCAGAAACATATTGCTTACCTTTCTAAGCACAGTAAATGGCACACTGGTCTGCAAATCTGCAAAAATAGAGACTCTGCACAAGTCATAAAACCATTGCTTAAACATTCTGTAGTATTTTAGCAGCTCCCTACTCTAATTCTGCCCTAGTTTTATTTTTACTTATTTATTTATTTTTTATTTGTTAATCAGGGTAGAGTCTGACCATTTTCAGACTTAGCCTGGAACACTATCTGATTAGCAATTTACTCAGTCACACTGTAGGCAAATGGAGGCTAAGGGACTCAAACCATGGACTATGCGAAGCATCTTACTATCAGCTTACAACCTTAATTCTCTATGTTAACTTTCACTCAGCATAATTCCACAAAATGTCACTTCTTTCAAACAGACTTCACTTAAGGAAATAGATAAACTCTTTAAAGAGCTGTCAGATAAGATCATTTCTCTAGCAGAAATGTATATACAATTCCTTCAACCCAGTAATAACTGCATTACCTTCCTTCTGCCATATATTATTAGTCTGTCTTTCATTACAGAGTTATTTTTTCTATGTTTCTGTAATCGACAGACCACAATGCTTTGCCAGAGATGGCCTGCATCTCTCTCACCTGGGCTTCAGGGCTCTTGCCTCCCCTATAGTGCCTTTTTTAGGAAAAGTGATGAGGTTAAAACTACCAACATAAAAAATTTCAGCAAAACACAAATTAAAGGTCATCTTGCTAAATGCTAGGAGTCTAAACATGAAACTGCACTCATTGCAAGCATTCCGAACCCTGAAAAATGCTGACATCTGTGCAGTCATAGAAACCTGGTTCAAAGCTGCGGAGAACACCCCAACCTTACCTGGTTACTCATCTATCATACATTCAGACCCCAAACTGTGGGTAGTAAAGCCAAAGGAAGTGGAGTTTCAATATATATTAAAGCCATGCACACCTCCAGGCTGGTCAAACAGTATGACACACAGGAGATGCTCCAGGTGCAGTTAACTATTGACAAGACCCTTATACAAATCATAGCTAGCCACCGGCCCCCAAATCTGACCCAAGATGCCCAAACTGCCGATCTAGACCTCTTTGAATCTATCAAGATTCAACCTTTTATCCTGATCCTGGGTGACTCTAACCACCCAAACATAGACTGGAAGAACTACTCTTGCCAGAACACAAATGCCCAGAGATTCCTCGATTTTGTCAATGCAAATGCTTTCGATCAGCTAGTCAATATCCGCACAAGAGGTGATAATATCTTGGACTTGGTATTAACCAGCATGAATAACCACTGCAGCATCCCTGCAGTATCATCCTCCCTTGTAAGATCTGACCATAAAGCGGTCAGGTTCAAAGTCACCATCTCCCCTGACCCCCCTCTAGCTAGGGTCAATCAAAAAAACTTCTCCAAAGCTGATTACAGCCTCCTGAGGGATGGTATAAACAGCTTCACAGCCCCCTCACCATCTCTATGAACTGGCACCCGTATCCAAAACTATACCAAAATACTATACAAACATTTATGTAAATGCATGGAATCAGGAATACCTGACAGGACTAAATCATCCTCTGCAAGGAAGGGTAAACCTGTCTAGTGGACATCTGCAACAAATAAACTCTATAACAAAAGAAAAAAAAAATGCTGTCCAGGACCAAGAAGGAGCAGGTCCCCAATTGGAAGCAATCTCTGCTTAGCCTAAACAAGCAAATAAGAGCACTACTGAAATCCTCCAAAGCAAACATCGAGTCTAAACTGGTCACATCGACTAGAGACAATCATAAGGCCTTCTTCACATATGTCCGTAATCTCAAAGGTAGCACCCAGATCTGTTCAGAATTGGTGGTCAAGGACACCACATATACAAATGCCGTAGATATAGCAAACTTGCTGGCTGACAGATTCAGCAAAACTTTCACCCCTCCATCCTCCCATCAGTAAAGCAGGACATTCCCACTACCTGCCCCCTTCCCCTTATATCTAGGGATCAGATAATCACTGCTTTCTCAAAGGCAAAAAAAACAGCCTCCATGGGACCTGATAACATCCCAGGCTGCATCCTACATGAACTCAGGCAGGAAATTGCAGCACCATTAGGTGCCCTATTCAACCAAAGCCTGAGTATCGGTTTTGTCCCAGCTGAGTGGAGGACAGCCACTGTCATCCCTTTACACAAAGGTGGAGCATCCACTGATCCTGGAAATTACAGACCCATCCATCTAACTAGCCTGATCTGGAAGGCCATGGAATGCATTATCATGGATCTCATTAACAAGGACATTGGCAACCTCCAAACACTCAATCCCACACAGTTTGGCTTTGTCAAGGGGAGGTCATGTCTGTTAAATTTGGTCGACTTTTTTGAGACAGTCACCAAAGCCATGGATGAGGGGAAGACAGTGCACACCGCTTACCTTGACCTGGCCAAAGCCTTCAACACTATTCCCCACTCAGGCATAATAGATAAACTCTCTCAACTAGGAATCAATCCATATGTTACCAGATTGGTAGCCAACTGGCTCACTGACAGAACCCACCTAGTCAAAATAGGGGAAGCCATCTCAAGCAGTAGACCCGTATCGAGTGGCGTACCCCAAGGGTTCAGTCTTGGGGCCTCTGTTATTTGGGATATACTTTTCTGAGGTACAGGCCAAAACCAGTGGGCTATAGCTAACCAAGTTTGCAGATGACTGCTAGTTGGAAGCTGTCATCAATTCCCCTAGTGATGTGGAAATCCTCCAATAGGGTCTCACCCAAACAAATGACTGGTGTCAGAAACATGGTCTCAAGTTGAATACAAAAAAAATGAATCATCAGCCCCTTTGGGGAGAGAGATATCCCCACAAATTATCACATTAATAACAATGTTCTAAGCATGCAGTTAGTCATGAGGGATTTGGGCACCCAGATTGATAGCAGCCTGACTTTGACCACCATGTTGCTTCCATTGTATGGAAAGCTTTCTACATGGCCCACCTCATAAGTAAGGATATCTCATCTAGGGACAAGAAGGTCATAACATCCCTGTATTCTTCTCTTATAAGGCCCATTATTGAGTACAATGCCCCATTCGGCATATACTTCGCAAAGCACATGCAGCAACTGGAGAGACCACAGAGGTTCCTCACCAGGAGAATCCAGGGCCTCAAAAATCTTCCATACACAGACAGGCTAAAAGCCCTATCCTTCTATTCTGTTTCATACAGACTCCTCAGAGGTGACCTCTGTCTGGCATACAAGGTGATCTCAGACCCCACCTTTATGGGACTGCTGCATATCCGCAAGTCAAGCACCACTAGAGTAACCCACACACGTGGCCTCAACCTGTCTGTGACATCAATAGGACTTGCTGGCAGGACAGATTTGTATCCCAGGGACACCCCTATCTATGGAATAGACTCCATCCCCATGTCAAGCAGAGTACCTCTTTACCCCTTTTTATGGGCAATCTGGATAACTGGATGGGAAATAGAAAGTACATCCCTGGGATTCCACCCGTGTCCCTGCTGGACAGGGGCATCAGGTGCTGATTTGTCTATGCAAAGGCTAAACTCTTGGCTGGGCTTATAAGGGCCTCAGGGCCAATAGCCTAGTAACTTCCTATGATCCTATGATCCAATGTCTCTACAGCTGGAAATTCATAGAAGTGTTTCTATACCTGCCTGATGGGCTCTCAGAAAGCCCAATACTTGTGAGACAATCTGCATTCTTCTGACATTGCCTGGCAAAAACTGTAGAATGATCATCTTCAGATAGCTGTGGCTAGGGCTCACATAACTTAAATGGCTTTTGTTGCAAACAACATGGAAACTGCGATATGTATGTGTATATATATATATATATATATATATATATATATATATATATATATATATATATATATATATACATATATAGACAGAAAGATAGCACAATGGCTGCACTTTTCCCTCTCTCTCTCTGTCTGTCTGTCTTGCACCAACACCATACACAGATATAAAGATTCAGGAAACCTATGTCCTAAGTAAATCATAATTTATACTCTACAGAGAGGAGTTAACTAAAACACGATTGCTCTCGGTTTAATTTCTTCAAGTCTTTTGGGCTTCTAGTGCCATGGCAAGGAATGGATCACATTCCTAAGTCAAAGTATGATTAAAGTTCATGAAATGAGTATTGTTTCAATCTCTGATGTTATCAAAAAGTTCTCTTTGCAGCATCCGCAATGTGCCCAGAACTGACTCCTTCTTTAATTCATATGGAGTTACATGTGTCAGTAGCATAGCTAAACAGAACTGCAAATTCTTTTTTTATGAGACCCATTGGTTCTTTTTACTATTGGAACTTTCTGGGTATCCTTCTTCCCCATTGCCCTTATTTCTGCTTGCAAATCCTGGTATTGTATGACTTTGTGTTTGTTTGTCAATAGTACACTGTAATCACTGGATGTAGCAATTTCAACAGTCAATGCTGCTTTTGTCTTCTTTTCATGGAGTACTATATCTTTTTTTTCACATCTATGTTTTGAACTGTTGTTAATGGGTGATCTCATATGATACAATCTTCATCATTCTCTGTACTGCTTTGTGGCTCATGTTTCCAATATATTTCAGATACTTCAGTGTTGTAATGTTTGCACAATCCTCAGTGCAACAGTCTTGCCAAATTATTATGCATTTCAGTATACAGGCCCTCTGTCATTAGTGTATTACACCCAGCAACAAGATGTGTGATTGTTTCCAGTTCTGTTTTACAAAAAAAAATAATTTCTCTGTTTCTCCCACATGTTCAATAGACTTAGGTTCATAGGTTCATAGGTGTGTACTAGGCTAATGGCCCTGGAGCCTTTACAAGCTTCGCCCATAGAATTACCCTGGCATTGTGCCACCCGACCTTAGTTCCCAGTGCCTCTATCAAGTAGAGCCACTGGAGGGATCCCCGGGATTAATTTTCTATTTCCCATCCACTCATAAAGATTTCTCTTGAAGAGGGCCAGTGAGGTGCTCTGCTTGACATGTATGGGAAGTCTATTCCATAGCGTGGGCAGTCTCTGATTTATGAACCTGTCCCTCCCGCACGTTGTGTTGATTGTGGTAATGAGGCTAAGGTCTCTGGAGCGTGTGGTGCAGAGGGATTGGGATTTCTTTAGATACAGCATTTCTAACAGAGCTGGGTCAGACATGGCTTTGTAAGTCAAGCAGAGATCGCCTCTAAGTAGGCGATATGAGACAGAGAATAGTTTGAGTTTTTTGAGTCTGTCCATATAGGACAAGTGTTTAAGGCATAGGATCCTCTTTGTGAGGTACTTTTTGGGGCCTCTCCAGTTGTTGCAGGTGTCTGGTGAGGCACATGCCAAATGGGGCATTGTACATGATAGTTGGCCTAATGAGGGAAGAGTAGAGGGAGACAATGACCTCTTTCTTCCTGGATGCAAAACCCTTAGTAATGAGATGTGCCGCATAGAAGGACTTTTTGACCACAGTGGCAATGGTTCCCTATTAGAAGACCGAATACGTATTTTTTCGAATGCGTCTTGGTTGAACTCAAAAGCCTGAAATGGCAAAATATCTAAGTGGCTTTTATGCAAATTCTTTCCCTGAGAAAGAATTTGCTTTATCCGCTTCGTTACTTTGCCGTTTTCGGCACTGTAGTGCAGTCTCGGAATTGGTATATTTAAGCAGGGGGGGGTGTGGGGGTAAAGTCCCCCACTTAATATAATGTTTAAAGTGTTTTAATTATTTATTTATTTTTGTTGAAACAGCAATTTGTTTTTCCTTAGGGGAAAAAAATCACTGTTCTGATAGTTCGAAATTGTAAGCTTTCACTTACATAAGGTCAATTAATCACTGTTCACTTTTGTAAGCATTCAGTGATCTAATTTAGACCTGTGGCAATGTGGTGGTCAAAAGAGAGGTTGCTGTCAACCTGTGTTCCCAGATCTCTTATAACACCTTCTGTGTTCAGTGGACTACCACCAATGTGGTAATTCATGGGAACTGGGTTTTTCCCAAAGGGGATGATGACACATTTTTTGGCATTGAGCTTAAGGCCATGGTTCTGACACCAGTTGTTGGTCTCAGTGAGGCCTTTCTGTAGGATGTCAACATCACTTGGAGAGTTAATAATGGCTCCCAACTTGCAATCATCTGCGAACTTTGTCAGCCAGAGTCCCTTCGTGTTGGCCTGGACTTCTGAGAAGTAGATACCAAACAGGAGAGGACCCAGGACTGATCTCTGTGGGACTCCACTCATGACTGGTCAGCAGTCTGACTTGGAGTCAGCTACTTTCACACTGTGGGTTCTGTCTGTGAGCCAGTTTGTAACCCACCTAGTGTATAGGGGTTGATGCCTAGGTTAGTAAGTTTTTCTATGATTCCTAAGTGGGGAATGGTATCAAAGGCCTTGGCCAGATCAAGGTAGGCTGTATGAACCACCTTGCCTTAAAGAAGTCGACCAAGTTGAGCAGGCATGATCTACCCTTCACAAAGCCAAACTGTGTGGGATCCAGAGTTTGGAGATTCTCTGTATCCTTGTTTATTAGGTCCATGATGATGCATTCCATAGCTTTGCATATCAGACTTGTCAGGCTAATGGGGCGATAGTTCCCAGGGTCTGTAGTCATTCCTCCTTTGTGGAGAGGGATGACTATAGCAACGTGCCATTCAGTAGGGACAAAGCCTGAGGTGAGGCTGTGATTGAACAGGGCACACAGGTGAGGTGCCAGTTCACTCTGTAGTTCATGTAGAACACAGCCAGGGATATTGTCAGGTCCCATACAAGCTGTATTTTTGGCCTTGGACAGTGCTGTTTTAACCTGTGCGGCAGTAATACTGGGTGCCTGGCAATCTACTGGTATTGTGATTGGTCCTTTGGGGGGGGGGGGTAAATTTGGCACTGAATCTGTTGGCCAGTATATTGGCAATATCTGTTGGCTTGGTATCATACCTCCCAACCATGCCAAATTACTCAGTTTTTACTGAGTTTTGGGGTTCAAATGAAGGGGTGCCACGATTCCCGACTGGCACCCCTTCATTTCCGATTTTTTTTCTTTTGTTGTTTAATTTTTGCGTTGTTTGAGCTGACGCCATCACATGCATGATGACATCAGCTCCGTCAGGGCTACCAGCCTGTTGGAATATGGCTCAAGGAGTTCACACATTTCCAGCTGGCCTGTTTGCTCAAACGTGAGCGGGAACGGCAATGAATGAATGGATTATATCCGGAGAACAGGAAGGATTATGTCGAGTGGGAACAGCAACAGCACTATAGATTATTTATGTTCAGGGAACAGGAATCGGACCTGCAGTGGGTATGGCCAGAAAGAATGAAGACTCCATGCAAGTAAGGAAACTTTAACTTTCAGAGAAGGGTGTGTGTGTGTGTGTGTGTGTGTGTGTGTGTGTGTTTGTGCTGCACCCTTAGTTGTAAATTTGGAATTCGGGTGGGTATTGGTATTACTGTCCTATTTATTTATTGACTTTTGCTTACCAGGAAGGTTTGAGAGCAAAAGAGTAGATGGCACAGATAGCTAGGTTTGAACCATTTGTGGATAGGAACGGGAAAAAGTACTGTTTTTTTGTTATGCAAAGTTCAGTTTTGTTGTATTTTTTATTTGCATTTCGTCTTTTTCTGGCAATTCTTGGCTACTTGTTTTGTCTTTCTGTGGGAAATGGACAGTGTTGTTTTATTGTTTTGGGGTTGGAAGAAGTTCAACAAATGAAGATTTAAAAATTGCTGATTCAACATTACTCTAATGACATTTTGCATTTGTTTCTGTTGGTGTTTTATTTTTATTTTTGTAGTTATGCTGTAAAATCATTTTCTAGGGTAGCTCAATTCCTTGTTTGCGGTGGCTGCACAGTATAACCTAGAAAACAGATTGCATTGATCCATGTCACTGATGTGGTTTTCAGGTGGTCTTATTACCTTAATGCATTTTGTCACTCCCAAGTGCTAATGCACATATAAATGGACATTATTATTATTATCACCATATATGAACTATTTAATGGAAAAAGAATCAAGTAATGTGTTTTATAGTACATTATCAATTTTAACTAATTGATTGTTGTGCTTGTTTATAACTTTTAACTATGTGGAATTTTGTAGTATGAAATTTTCTTGGTACTTTTAGTTTATAAACAAGCATTACCATTACATAAGACCTTATATGAGTTTTGGCAAGTGTATCAGTCTAGATGAGGAGCCTTAAAAGCAGCACAGTGTGTCTCACATGTATATGGCACCTCCAGGAATTGAAAGTTACAAGGCATCCAAGAGGTCCTGCCAGACAATCATGCTTTTACTCTAGATTCTCTTTAGTGCTGAAAAAGGCCACAAGCTTCAGACCAATATCAGACCTAAGAGGTCTAAGAAAACCTGGTCCCAAAGAAGCTCTTTGCATGGTCACAGTGCAGTCACTCTTTCTGTGCTTAACTGAAGGATATTAGTTGTAATCTTTGGGCTTACAAGACATCTGCCTCCACGTCTGAATTGTCAAGGAGTCAAGATGGTTTCTTTTGTTCTAGGTAGGAGCCCATCATTGTAAATTCCAGATTATTCCATTTTGCCTCATGTCTGTCTCCAGGTTTTTACCAAATGCATGCTCTTTGTAGCAGCTCAGCAGAGGTCACAGGGTGCCAAAGTATTTCCATGCCTGGGTGATTGACTCTTAGCTGTCCCATGGGTTCATGTTTGGTATTATTTCAGTATTACACTCTTTAGGTATTATGGTGAGCCTTCCACTGGTAACACAACATTTTATTCTAGCAACTTTCCAAAATTATACAAGCAATGTTTAAAATGTGTCCCTGGTTTTTGACCTTTTGCCCCCCAAAAAAAATGAAATTGAAAATAAGTGCGAGAAACTGTGCAAGATGCCTATGGCTTACACTACTGTCATTCTATTTGTAGTGTGGGTGAGGAAGTAGACTTTTATGATGGAAATGTTCTGAACTGGGCAGTTTTGTCATTATTGGTTCATGCATTTTGTTTCATTGCCTACAGTACAGCCTACTGGAAAAATGTTCAAACAATAAATTTAAAATGTGCTCTGTCTAACAAGTGTGCTGTATTATACAAGGAATATAATTTAATAAAGTCAGGAAGGTGTATCAAAGAAAAGAACACGTATGTTTCTTGTTTTGTGTGCAAGGGGCCAATGATTTAAAAACAGCCCAAAGGTAATCTTTATCCACCACTGGCCAGATGCAATTTCTTTGGATGTGGTGTGGGTTTAAATGCTGTTTCAATGAATGTGAGTTTCAAGGGCAGAGAAGTTTTAATGACAAGTCTATTTTCATTGTGAGACAGTATTGCTTTGTTTAGCAGATGTCTATTAGTGTTTGTGCATTGTTGTGGTGTAAAATGTAAAAATAAAATCCAAATAATCATTGCAGAAGTAAAGCAGTATGCACACATTAGTGTTTATGGTAAATGGGGTGAAATAGCCAGGTAATGGGACATTGGAATGACTGCAGGGGGACTCTAATGCTATATTTTGGTTGTCTGTTCTTCAGTTTGCACTTGAAAGTTGGTATCCCACAATTCCATTGGAGTGGGTGGGGTTACATAATTATGTATGCAAATTCGATGTTAATCAGCATACAGATTTGTACCTATTTTTCATGGGCCTTGTCCAGGTTTTTGATGTTTCCAGGTTGAGAGGTATGCTCGGTGTAGGAGGTACCATTATGCAGTAGCACAGAGCAAATCTGGGTATTGCTGTGGAGATTCTTTACAAAACTATAGAAGGCCTTGTGGTTGTCTTTACTGTCTGCTGCAATTCTGTTTTCATAGCTAGCTTTAGAGGATTTGATGAGGGATCTCAACGTTTTGTTGAGGCTGATAAGGGATTTTTTCCAGTCTTGGGATTTCACCTTATTCCACATCAGTTTCTTCCTTCTGTTGTAGAGTTTGTTTATGGCATGGGACTACCAGATTGGCTTCCTTTTTTTGGAGGAGAGTGCCGTGGTTCTATTGGGTATGGCGAGATCCGTGTATTTGTATATGTGTTCGTACAGTGCATTGGTGTATGATTCTGTGGTCATGCAACTATTCTCTATTTGCATGGGTGCCGTGAAGTTAGCCACCACTGTTTTTAGGAGCCCAAAGTTAGCTTTGGAGAAGTTTTTCATGGTGGTTAATTTGCGGGGGTGGGGTGGGAGGGATTTGGATTTCCAAGGTGATTAGTTTGTGGTCGGATCTAACCAGGGAAGAGTTGACTACTGGTGTAGAGCTACGGTTGCCCATATTAGTAATGACCAGGTCAAGGATGTTGCTACCTCTAGTGGGGGTAAGTACGACCTGGTCCAGGGCATTGGAATTAATGAATTCCAGGAAACATTGGGCAAGTGTATTAGTACATGAGTAGTTTTCCCAATTAATGGAGGGGTAGTTGAAGTCACCCAGTATGAGAGTGTTAGGTTGGACCCTAATATTCTCCAGGGTGCTTAGGAACGTGGAGTGTGAGTCTTGGGATATGGTTGGGGACCTATTCCAGGCTACGACCTGAATCACTGTCTTACCCAATGTTAGCTGCACCTGAAGTATCTCTGATGTGTTATGTTGGGCTACCAGTCTGGAGGTGTGTGCATCCTTTATAAACATGGAAACAGCACTGCCTTTGGAGCTTCGTCCAAGTTCTGGGGCCGAAAGGTGTGGAATGAGTTATAAGTTGGTAGTGCATGGGTCCTTTCTGCCGCCTTGAACTAGGTCTCTGTTACAGCACAAATGTCGATGTTCTCCATTTTAAGGAGTGCTTCAAGTGAGTGCATTTTGAGATTTAGACTTCTAGCGTTGAGCAGCATGACCCTCAGATTGCATTTGTTTGTAGCTGGTACAGTGGTAATTTGGTCTTTGGAACACTGCCTAAAAAGGCACTATAAGGGTGGCAAGAGCCTTGGCCAGTATCCAGAAGCCCAGGCATGACAGATGCAGGCCACCTCTGGCAAAGCATCAAGGCCTGTTAATCATGTCATTCCAGGCAGACAGATACTGGATCTCCTTAGAATGACACCAGAAACTTAGCCAGTTGTTGAAATTAATCATTTTCTGCTTGTACTGTGGTATAATTCTGGGTGATGGTATGATGCTGTTCAGGGCTAGGGTCATACCCACATGGGCTACATAATCCGAGAGCTCCTCCATGTCTTTTTTCATGTAGTCCAGGGAGGTACATCTCAGGTCATTTACACTCACAAGTACAATGACAGAGTCATATTTGTACCTGTTGTTGAGGGACCTGAGTCTGTGCATTATGTACTGGATCCTGGCACCTGACAGGCAGCTGACTGTTACTTTCTCCTTATTCAACCTAGTGAGTGGGACATCAGTGTGCCTCACTATCGAGTCACCTATGACTAGTGTGCTGGGTATGCTGTTTTTCCTTAGGGGCTTTGGTTGAGTGGCACACTGTTTAGGAGAGCTATGTGTCTCGTGATTAGTGTTGTGTTGTGGTGGTCGAATGCATTTCTGCCTTGGAGGTCTCTGCTGTTTGGGTAGATTTTTATTGATAGCCTCCATGAAGGTGGATGTGTGGTTTGTGTTTTTATGTAAAGGCAGTGCTTGTGTGTATTCTGGAGGGCTAAGTGTTCCATGTGGTGTGGTGCAAGTGTTAACCTTCTCCTCTTACCAGCTATTACAGATTTGGCTGGAGAATGTGTGGCTTCCAATTTGGATTTATAAGTGCATCTCTTGCAAGTCTGAGTGTTGGGGGTAAGAGGAAAGGGTTGTCAGTGTACATGAGCCAGTTCCTACATTGCCTCAGGATGCCCAAGTTCACCAGGTTATTAGGAGAAAGCACAGGGAAATAATAATAATAATTGCTACAAGAAGCCTGGTATGGTAAAGTGGTAGACTAATATGCTAGTAAAAGTGCAGGAGGGGAGAGAACAAGTAGATCTAAGGGAAAATTTGAAGAGCAGACTTTGGCACCTCTCAGAAGCTTACAAACAGTCCTGGATACAGCAAATCTGTATTTGGGCTAGACTAGTTACAGGAAAGGTGGGAAAGAAGCACAAACGCAGGCTTTTAAACCAGAAAGATGAAACACATTGAAAAACTGCCCAAACGGCCAATAAACTACAAATTCTGGGCCAGAAACTACTCCTCTTGTGGTAGATAGGCTACCTAGTGCTTACCACTCCCACTGACAAGCTAGAAGGCTTCCCTCCAACACAGAAAGGCTTGTGGGGCTCAGAAGGTTACATACAGTCCTGGATATGGCAAATCTGTATCTGGACTAGACTAGTTACAGGAAAGGCAGAAAAAGCACAAACGCAGGCTTTTAGACCAGAAAGTTGAAGGAGATGGAAAATCTGCCCTAACGGCCAATAAACTACAATTTCTGGGCCAGAAACCACTCCTCTTGTGGTAGATTGGCTACCTAGTGCTTACCACTCCCACTGATAAGCTAGAAGGCTTCCATCAACACAGAAAGGCTTGGGGGCTCAGAAGCTTACAAACAGTCCTGGATACAACAAAACTGTATCTGGAGTAGACTAGCTATAGGAAAGACAGGAAACAAGTGCAAATGTGGGCTTTTAGACCAGAAAGTTGAAAAAAAGATGGAAAAACTACCCAAACTGGCAATAAACTACAATTTCTGGGCCAGAAACCACTCTTCTTGTGGTAGATAGGCTACCTAGTGCTTACCACTCCCACTGATAAGCTAGAAGGCTTCCCTCAACACAGGAAGGCTTGGATGGCTCAGAAGCTTACAAACAGTCCTGGATACAGAAAATCTGTATCTGGACTAGACTAGTTACAGGAAAGGCAGGAAACAAGCTTAGAATTTCTTTATACAGAAAAGCACCTAAAACAGCACTAAAAACAATTCAAGTGCAGTGCAAGTTAGCACACTTGAGTGTGTAGCAATATTAAAGCAAATACAGTTTAAATAAATGCAATTTATTCAAACTGTATTCTGAAATGAATTCAATTACTGTTTTATTCAACTCTGAACAGTTAAAAAGTGCCAAAAATATACTTATCAGCTGAGAGCACACTCAATCAGAACACAAAGAGATTTTAGCAAAGTTTTTTTTTTTTAGTAAAGTGGAAAGGGAGAATGGAGAAACAGAAGATAACTCTAGGTTAATGACCTAAGAGGGTTGGCTTTCTCAAATGCTCTCTGAATTAGGTAGAATGAGCTAATGACAGTAGACTGGGATAGAGCTGGGATAGAGCTGAACAGATGGCACTGATAGGAGTGTCTGAAATTAAAATATGATCTCACTTTATTCGGTTGAGTGAGCAAATGAGATGGACCCAGGAGGAGTGTTCAAACACAAATTTGCAGGAGAGGTGGGCAACTCCAAAGCCACCAAGATTAGTACCTCAACAAGATCAGGGAGGGAGGGCAGGATACTAATGGCAGAGAGACAGAGTGACAACAATATTCAGTGAAACAAATAACAGAAAAATAAAATGCAGTACTATCTTTAACACTGCAAGTTTGTACTTATCTCGGCTTGTAATACCGTTGATGTAGGTATATTGCAGCCAGCCAAACAGCTCAGATATCCACTTGGAAATCAATGTGCATGTAGTCCACAGTCTTGGGCCATCAATATTAACCTTTCATCTTTTGGTTTAAACTCACCTCTCCTTAAAAATTCATGCATCAAATCCTGATCAAAAGGAGGTTGTTCCAAGAATTTTCAGTACTTCCAACTATATTTATGCCTTTTCCATATTTCTTGCCTTTTCATCTTCTCCTTCTCTTTCTATGCTTTCTTTTTTTTTGACACATTCAGTTGCTGCCAGATTTTTGTCTACTTATTATTTAATTTCCATTCCCGCTTGACACTGATATGCTTTTGCTAAGCTAAGCAGGGAAGTCATCTTAGACTTGTTCTCCCCATGTTTTAAAACTTTCACTATGTTTGGATCTGGTGAAGTCAGCAGATATGCATGCAGTCCTATGATTACAGATCTATACGTGTTGCGATAACCCACCACTGGACCAGTAATCAAGGAGCCTCAATCCTCACCACTAGCAACAGTAGGGGACATACACTGGGAGGATGATAGGTACACACACAGTATTTCCAGATGCAGCTCCCTGCATCAAGTGCAATTTCCCTTAAGAGCACACAGAGACCACAGTCAGTCTGGGGCTGGTTTGTCCCTCTTTCTCCAGATCCCCAGTAAGACTCCCCACTGGCACAACTATAGAGTTGAGATCTCAGCTGAGTGACCAAGCCAAGACCTCCAGCACCCTCTCTGTCCAACCAGTGCTTTGCATCCCTGCCCAAGTACCTGACACACACACTCTTTGAGATTTGATTTACACACACACACACACACACACACACACACACACACACACACACACACACACACACACACACACACACACACACACACACTCACCTTGGAAAGGCTGGCACAGGTTTACGAACTATGCCCCCTTTTGGCCAGACTAAAAGGTAGTTTCTACTGCCACCAGTCACTCCTTATCAGCACCTTTAAGTCCCTTAACAAAAGATGACCAATCTTACTGTGTAATACTAATATTAATACAAATGGTAGTTTGACCAAGAGCAAGGCTATTAAGAGCTGCCCACAGAGTGTCACCAAATAAATATGCAAGTACTCTTAAAACTTAAATAGCTCTACAAAGATCAGCCACAATGAAATATATTTAATAATAAAGGAACAAGACAATACTAAATATCGGGTTCCTATCAATTAGTCGAAACTTCAGCAGTTCGAATACCATATGTTTGAACTGTGAAGTTTGAAAACTGATTATCACGAAGCCGTGGAACACCAAATTCTTTCCCAGGGAAAGAATTTGGTGGGCCATTTCTGCGGCTTCACTATTCCCTCCACTGTGGTGCAAAGGTTACGGACCTGGTTAAGGTAAGCGTGCGAATGGACCGAGTTAAGGTGAGTTTGTGATAGTTATGGACCTTAGGGTTAGGGAGCGGGTAAGGTGAGTGTGCGATAGCTATGGACCTTAGGGTTAGGGAGCGGGTAAGATGAGTGTGCGATAGTTACGGACCTTAGGGTTAGGGGCCGGGTAAGGTGAGTGTGCGATAGTTACGGACCTTAGGGTTAGGGAGCGGGTAAGGTGAGTGTGCAATAGTTATGGACCTTAGGGTTAGGGAGTGGGTAAGGTGAGTGTGCGATAGTTATGGACCTTAGGGTTAGGGTTTGGGTTAAGGTAAGTGGATAGATAGTAGCGTATGGACGGTTTAGTGTAGGGTTAGAAGTAGGGTTTTGTGAGATGTATATCTGTGGATTATTAATTTTGGTGTGCTTGTGTTGTGTGTGTGTTTTCTTGGAACAGCAATTTTTTTCCCTGGGAAAAAAATCCCTGTTCTAAGCCTTCGATGGTATTGCACTTCGAGGTTAGAAGTTCAAACATATGGTGTTCGAACTTTTGTCGTTTCGTCAAAGTGATGAAGACCCTAAATATCTATTCATAGTGACATCAGAGCTCAAAACCACAGGAAATATTTAAAACAACATTGCAGGACAGTCTCAAATAAATAAAGAAATATAACTAAACTAAGCTTCACTATATTTCTGATTGAATCTAAGAGAATTACTGTACCTTAAGAACTTACTATTAGAGCATGGCAGATGTGGTGAATGGATCTTCTAGTTGTTATAGGTCCAAGACAGAATGTAGAATGCTCTGTCTCACTAAGAGGCTTCTCAAATTAATATGTACAATATTACTGCTAGGATACCTTTAAAAATGACATCACTTCTTATCATCTGACTCTAATTCCCACGTGAAACCCCCAGTGCTGGAAGTTGGCAGTATTTAGCATCTACCTGTGAAAATACATAGATCTCAGATCTTTGGCAGATGCTGGAAGTCATAAAACAATTGCATTCCTTCATGCTTTCAAGACTAGTAATTAGTTCACCCCAAAGACAATACAGAAAGCTTATCAGCACAGACTCTGTGCCTCTAGCTTTATTGAAAACTGAAATATATCATCTTTTATTGCATAGCCTATAAAGTAATTTAATTTCATCTGTTTTCCTAAAATTTGCTAGACTGAACTTAACCTCCTGTATTCCAGTTTCCACTGTTAAAATATATACAGTTAGACAGTTACAATAGTGCATGTACACTTCTGTTCTCTTCCAGTGGGGCACACTGTGGATACATTTTAAGCACAGGCACTTTACAAAATACCTTTTCAATACACATGTCTGTACAAACCATTTTGATATACACATTACATTCAGTTCTAATACAGTTGTAACACAAGCACCTTATATAAATCATGTTGCTGTTTGCAAATGACATATAATTATTTACAAAATTCCAGATAGATGTGCTGGCAGTATCTCATTTTGTCACACTGCTCCCCCCCTTTGAAGACTCAAGTTAGTTTTTCAAGTGACCCTTGAGAAACATAACATGAGAGGAATTAACCAATCTGGGAATATGTTACCCCATTCCCTGTCTTGAGTACCTGCCAGTGTTGGCATTGGTAACCCCACTGTGGTACTGCACTGTCATATCGTATGCCTGTGACCCTAGGCTCCATCTGAGTAACTTGGGATTTTGTTGTCTAGCTGCCTGTAGCCATAGATCCCCCCGCAGACTCCTCCTGCCTTTTACTGTAAATACTTAACATTGGGGCCTCCCTGTCATGGTAAGGTTTCATCATGTTAACATGGTACAGTTTGTGCCCCTGCCTCCTGCCTAGCAGTTCTACCATGTAGTTCACATCATTGACCTTCCTTATTACTTTGAAGGGTCCCTCCCAAGCTGCCTGAAGCTTGGTGTGTCTGACAGAAGTGAGAACCATAACCTGCTGCCCCACAGCATACTCTCTGTCTCAAAAATTTGTGTCATACCAGATTTTTTTCTGCTGTTGGGCTTCTGCCAGGTTTTCCTGGGCCAAGCCCATGAGTTCCCTGAGTCCTGTCCTGAGGTTTAGGACATATGCCACAACAAACTCCTTGTGGGATTCACACTTACCCTCCCACTTATCTTGAATCAAATTTAGAGGTCCCCTCACCCTATGCCCATACAGCAGCTCAAAGGGTGAAAAACCTGTGGATTCCTGGGGCACCTCTCTGCAAGCAAACAGCAAATGGGGCAAATAATTGTCCCACTCCCCCTTCAACTGGTCTGCAAATGCCTGTAGCATGGTCTTTAGTATAGCGCTTAACCTCTCCACCAAACCATTAGTTTGGGGTGCTAAGGGGTGGCATTTAGGTGCTACACCCCACAGTGCTCCCACACACAAGCCAGCAGGTCTGACATGAAACTGGCACCTCTGTCAGTCAGTATTTCTTTTGGGAAACCTACACTGCTGAAAATCTCTAACAAAGCATTTGCCACCTTTTCTGCCTCAATGGAGGACAGAGCCACCACCTCAGGGTATCTGGTAGCATAATCTACTACCACTAGGATACACTTTTTCCCTGTGGAACTTGGGGTACTCCAAAGCCCCACAATATCCATAGCTACCATATGAAATGGCTCCTCAATCACAGGCAAAGGCATCAAAGGAGTTTTGACCTTGTCTCCTGCCTTGCCTACCTTTTGGCACTGCTCACAAGTCCTGCAGTACCCTGTTACATCCCTGGAAATCTTAAACCAATAAAAGTTCTGCATAATACTTCTCTTGGTACGCTTTATGCCCCTATGACCTGCAAAGGGAATGTCATGGGCTATGGCTAGAAGTGCCAGATGGTAGGCTCTGGGCACTACCAACTGCTGTATTTTCTCACCCTCTAGCCCTTCCTTAGAGGTCCACTCTCTATACAGTAATTCTTTGTCCCAATATACAGATTCCTTATTTCCTTGAGAATCAGGTGCCTCCCTGGCTACCTCCCTCAAGCCTTGTAATGTAGGGTGTGAGAGATGAGCCTGTCTCAACTCTCTCTTTGTAACCCTTCCCAGCTCCCCTTCCATGGGAAGTATAGTATTCTCTGACAGCAGTGCCTCACTGTCAGCCTGGGTACTACTACTCACCTCTGCCCTTGCAGTCACTCTGTCCAAGAGAACATCAGTACCCACCAGCAGCTGTGGCTCACCTTCAGTCTCACTGCTACAGGGTAGCTCTTTCTCTGAAGTAACCATCTCACCAGTCCTGGCTTCACGTGTGTGGTCTGTCTGGGCCCTCCCAAGGCTACCAGACCCACATGCTTGTCTCCAAGCCTGGCAGTGTGTAACTGCATGGACACAAATTATTGTATTATTAAAATCATTCTATCCTCAAACACACCTACTTGCTTGCTTCCTTTTCTACCCTCCCAGTCAAGGTGAACCCTAGTCAAAGGTATTTTGAATTGGGTCCCTTCTAAAGCTCTGACTGGATTAGACTGCCCATGCAAGTAGTGCTCCTCTTTAACCATTGCAGGCTTCACAATGGTTAGGTCAGAGGCTGTATCTCTCTTAGCAGTGACCTGTTTCCCCGTCTACTAAGATATGATATAACCTTTTGTGGTAGTTTGGTACCCTTGTTGTTTCCAGACAACTTACCACTGGCATTTTGACTCCCTTACCTTTTGCTTCCCACTTTGCTTCCATGGACATCTATATGCTACTTGGCCCTACTGGTTACATTTAAAACATTTAACCCTTGATCCTGGCCATGTACCTGAACTACTGGCTTCCCCTTTTACTGGTGGACTCTGTTGGAGTGGTTTAGGCTCCCCACCATGGGTTCCCTTAGATCCATGACCAGCACTGGGTATCCCTTTCCTGTGCAGTGATGCCCTGCTTGCTAGGTAAAGGTCTCCATTTCTGACCAGATCATCTGCGGAATTGCACTCCCTATCTGCCAACCAGATTTTCATGTCCTCAGGCAAAGTGCTAAGGGTTTGTTTCCTCACCAAAAGGTCTGCCTGTCCTTCAAAAGTGGTGACCTGACACCCACTCACTCACCTATGAAAATAAGTGCTTAACTCAGCAATATAATCACACACTTTGATCTGCTTTGCGCCTATGCTTATGAATTTTTTTTTCTATAAGCTTCAGGTGTTAATTTAAAACACTTTAATAAACAATTTTTAACTGTATTATAATTTAAGCAATCAGTATCAGACAATTTAGAAACAGCGGTTACAGCTTTAACATGGAGTAAGGGGGTCAGGAACTGTACCCAGAGCCCTTGGTCAGCATTATACTGTTTACATAACCTTTCAAACATAAGAAGAAAACTATCAAAATTGTGACCCTCTGTAAATTGTGGAAGAAATTTACTGACCTGTATTGCTTCTGGGGTTTGGTTATTCCCTTCCACATTACCTCCATGACCCTGGCAAAGAGTCAGCATTTCCTTTTCATGTTATCTCTGCCTCTCATTTTCTTCAGCCTCTAAACATCTCAGTCTCTCATTTTCTTTGGCCTCCAGATGTTTCAGCCTCTCTGATGATTCTAATGCCATCTGTTTCTCCTTTTCCTTCAACCAAATGCCTCAGTCTCTCTGCTGATTCTAGTTTCAACCATTTGGCCTACAGTTCAAGTTTCTTTAACTCCAGATGCATTTTTAAGTCCTCTGAGGCAAAGTTAAAATGTCCATTTTCTGATAGTTGTACATCCCCAAGGCCAGTCTGGTTGTCCTCCTGGTTGCTGGTCTGTGATGCAGCTGTGACTAAGGCTGCAATAATTTCTGCTTTAGTCAAGTTGGCATGCACAAGTCCTTTGTCTTGGCACATCTCAGCCAACTGGCTCCTTGTCAGCTTTCCATAATCCTCTGCTGACACTCTTGCCTGCTCTCCTTGGCCTACTAAGCTAACAAAAAAATAAGTAAAACTATTGTGATGTGAAACTCTGAATGTCTACCATGTGGCTGCTTGATAGTAGAAACATTTTCTTTTGTGGCCACTATTTACAGGCTATAAGAGTTCAATATTCACACTACTGAATCCCAATATTTGTATATCCCACCACTGCTCACCAGTTGTGATGACCCACCACTGGACCAGTAATCAAGGAGTCTCAATACTCACCACTGGCAACAGTGGGGGACATACACTGGGATGATGATAGGTACACACACAGTATTTCCAGATGCAGCTCTCTGCATCAAGTGCAATTTCCTTTAAGAGCACACAGAGACCACAGTCAGTCCAGGGCTGGTTTCTTCCACTTTCTCCAGATCCCCAATAAAACTCCCCACTGGCACAGCTATAGAGCTGAGATCTCAACTGAGTGACCAAGCCAAGACCTCCAGCACCCTCTCTGTCCAGCCAGTGATTCGTGTCCCTGCCCAAGTAGCTGAGCCACACACTCTTTGAGGTTTGATTGACACACACACAGCTGGGAAAGGCTGGCACAAGTTTACTAGCTATGCCTTCTTCTGCCCAGACTATAAGGTAGTTTGGACTGCCACCAGTCACTCTTTATCAGTTACTTTAAGGCCCTTAACAAAGAGTGTCCAATCTTACTGTGTAATACTAATATTAATACAAGTGGTAGTTTGACCAAGAGCAAGGCTATTAGGAGTGGCCCACACAGTGTCACCAAATAAATATGCAAGTACTCTCAAAACTTAAATAGCTCTACAAAGATCAGCCACAATGAAAGATTTAAATATATTTAATAATAAATAATAAAAGAACATGCCTGCTTGCTCTAAATATCACTCATCTCTGGCTGCATTTAATTTTGATTTGAAGCTCTTCATTAAGGTTTGATAACTTCTGTTTTGTATCTTATTCTACTATTACATTTGCTTTATTTTAAGTTTTCTGTTCTGTTGGAGTTTTAAGAGTTCTTGGCTAGGGTCAGTTAAAAAAAGTTACCAAAGAATTCCTTTGCAAACTGTGGATAGCATCAGTTAATTAGTAAGGGGGCTGAAAAACAGCATTGCTCTTTTATTTAGAAATATCTGCATTTAGCTGAAGTGTTTGTGTGGCCTGCTTGCTCTGAATATCGCTTATCTCTGGCTGCATTTTTACCCTCCCACCCATTTCTCATTGTGTTCTTAAATTTGATGACTTTTGAGTTGCTCTCTCCTGCTATAAATCTCATTTTGGACACTCCTCCCAGTCCCATCTCATCAGCTCATTCTACTGAATAGAGAGAGATCATTTGGGAAGGCCCACCCCCTTAGTTTCTCAACCTTGAATTATCTTGTTTCCTCCCTTCCTACTTAGGCTAAAATAAATAAATAAATAAACTGTGCTTCATTCATCTGCTTTTACTGTATTTGTGTTTCTTCCTACTTTATTACTTTATTTTGCTTTTGCTGCCTGTTCTTAAAATTACTCAATTGCATTTATTCTGCTGCATTTATTACTGCTTGTTAGTAGCCTGATTAAATTGTAACTGTTATTCTAAGCCCTTCTCAGCTGAGAATTGCTGGTTAAATCTTATTGTGCCTGCTTATTTGAACTGCTTCTTTCTGAAACTGGTGCACCTTGTTTGCTGTAGCATAGACTAGATTCAGACCTGCTGAATCTAGCTCTCTTTGTATAACTTGAGCACTAATCCAGGCAATCTTATTTGGAGATGGTTCCCCCTGTAGGAGTGGGCAGTTAGAACTCGTCTGATTGAAGGTTGCTGGAACAGGGCTCAGTTTTGAGCTTTTTTGTTGGTTAATTTGTTAATTTGTTTAAATCAGTTTGCTCTTGTTTGCTACTGTTATATTTAAGTGTGTATCTGTTCTTCTGTGTTAAATCAACCTAAACAGAGTTTAAATATCTTTAGCATAGTCTGGTTACAGGTTTTGCTGTATCCAGATCTGTTTGCGTGATTCCTGTGTTTCCTGCTATGCCATCTTGTGTTGGCTGGGGCCTGCCTGCACTTAATGGGAGTAAGTGAACTGGTTGGAAATGGTCTGGCATAGGGTGTTGCGCTAAGAGCTCAGGGACAAGGGTTGACTGATCAATTCCAGTGTTTCTATTTTACTTTTATTATTGTGGTATTTAAACTCTGTGTTTGCATGGGACTGTGGTTGTTTGCACGTTGTGCACCACTGCTGTGCTGTTTTAACCCTTTGTGAGTTATCTCAGCTGCATTTTCCCCTTACCAGCACTCCTGTGTAAGTCAGGCCCTTGCTTGCAGCTACTGTATTGATTTTATCAGGTCCTATTCACATCTATAAGTACTATCCCTGACCTCTCTTCCACAGATTCTGACAAACATTGATGGACAATTTCCTATGGTTTCTCCTGCTAGTCTGGCTGATATGGGCATCCTGAGACAGTGTAGCAACTGCCTCATGTACATGGACAACTCTCTACTACTACCACCCAGGAACACAATATGTGAGAGATGCAATTACATTAAGAACCTAGAATCCTTGCTGTCTCAGTCACAAGCCAGTACATCTGGCACTGAGAAGGCTGTCTGTGCAAGCACTAAGAACACCACACCTTTAACACCACCCACACCTGTACAACACACTCCTACATATGTGGAGCTTCTCAACAAAAACATACCTAAACAAAAGTGACCTCTGAAGCAAAAACACACAAGCACATCACAATCCACAGCACCAAGCATCGCACATAGTACACACACCTGTGTCTCACAGCCTCTAAGGTCCATTCACAAACCCAACATACTAGTCATAGGAGACTCTAGTGTGAGACACACAGATGTGTCCCTCATCAGGCTAGTCAAGGAGAAAGTCACAGTAAGTTGCTTGTCAGGTGCTAGAATCCGCCATATCACACATGCACTCAAGTCTCTTAACAACAGGTACTGTTATGACTCTGTCAAAGTCCATGTTGGTATGAATGACTTGAGACACGCCTCTCTGAATTATATGAAGAGAGACACAATTGAGCTCATTGAATATGCAGGCAGGTATGTCCCAAGCATAAAGCAGCATCCTACCATCACCCAGAATGCTGCCTCAGTACAAACAGAAAATGATTGACTTTAACAACTGGCTAAGTTTCTGGTGTCATTCCAAGGGAACCCAGTACCTGACAGCCTGGGAGGACATGATTGACAGACTACGATGCTTTGCCAGAGATGGCCTTCATCTGTTTCCCCTGGGCTTCAGGCTTCTGGCAAAGGCTCTTGACTCCTTCGTAGTGCCTTTTTTAGGCAAAGTCATGAGCACAAAATTACCAACATGAAAAATCTTTCTAAACAAAATTTAAAGGTCATGGTGCCACTAGGAGTCTTAGCATGAAACTGCACTCATTGCAAGCATTCCTTGCCCTGGAGGATGCTGACATTTGTGCAGTCACTGAAACCTGGTTCAAATCTGCAGAGAGCACCCCAGCCTAATGAGGTTACTCATCCTACCATACTTTCAGAACCCAAACAGAGGGCTACAAAGCCAAAGGAGGTGGAGTTTCAATATTTATCAAAGACATACATGCCTTCAGGCTAGTCAAACTGTATGATGCACATGAGACACTCCAAGTGCAGTTAACTGTTGACAAAACACCTGTTGAAATCATAGCTAGCTATAGACCCCCAACCATGACTCAGGACACCCACTCCACCTATCTAGACTTACTTAAATCTATCAAGATTCAACCCACTACCCTGATCCTGGGTGACTTTAACTACCCAACCATAGAGTGGAAGACCTATTCAAGCCCAAACATGAATGCCCAGAGATTCCTCAACTTTGTCATTGCCAATGCATTGGATCAGTTGGTTGACACCCCTACTAGAGGTGAAATTATCCTGGACCTGGTCCTAACCAACATGAGTAGCCAGTGTAGCACACCAACAGTGTCATCCTCCTTGGTAAGATCCGACCATAAAGCAATCACTTTTGAAGTCACCATCTCCCCTGACCCCCCCCTTGCCAGGGTCGAACAAAAAAACTTTTCCAAAGCTGACTACAACCTCCTGAGAACAGGTATAAGCAGCTTCACAGCCACTGTTCCTTCAATTGGAACTAGCACAAATGTCCAGGCCTACACCAAAAAACTATATGAGCACCTACATAGCTGTATGATCTCACCAAGAAAGAGTGAACCTATCTGGAGGACAGCAGCAATAAACAAACTCTATAATAAAAGGAAGAAATTGCTGTCCAGGACCAAGAAGGAGCAGGTGCCAAGTTTGAAGCAATCTCTCCTTTGTCTGAAAAAGCAGATGAGGTCACTGGTGAAATCCTGTAAGGCTAACTTCGAGTCCATATTGGCCACATCCACTAAGGACAATCACAAGGTCTTCTTCACATACATCTGCAACCTCAGAGGTAATACCCAAATCTGCTCTGAACTGGTGGTCAGTAACACTACATACACAAACACTGTTGATATAGCCAACCTACTGACAGACAGCTTCAGTAAAAACTTCACCTCCTTGTCCCCTGCATCAGTAAACCAGGACAATCCCAGCACCTGTCCCTCCCATCACCAGGGAGCAGGTCTTTAATGCCCTCTCAAAGGCAAAACATACAGTCTCCATGGCACCTGACAACATTCCTGGTTGTATCCTACATGAACTCACACATGAGCTCTCAGCTCCATTAGCACCCTATAAAACCAAGGACTGAGCAACGGCTTTGTCCCAGCTGAATGAAGGACAGCCACTGTCTGCCCTCTACACAAACATGGAGCATCTACTGACCCAGGCAATTATAGGCCCATCAGCCTAACTAGCCTGGTCTGCGAGGCCACAGAATGCATTATCATGGACCTTATAAACAAGGACATTGGCAACCTCCAAACACTTGACCCCACACAGTTTGGTTTTATCAAAGGGAGATCATGCCTGTTAAACTTGGTTGACCTCTTCAAGACAGTCACCAAAGCCATGGACAATGGGAAGACGGTGCACGCCACCTACCTTGACCTAGCCAAAGCCTTCAACACTATTCCCCACTTGGGCATAATAGATAAACTCTCCCGGCTAGGCATCAACCCGTGTGTTACCAGATGGCTAGCTAACTGGCTCACTGATAGAATCCACAGAGTCAAAAATAGGGGAGGCTACCTCTAATAGTAGACCCATAATGAGCAGTGTACTCCAAGGATTGGTCTTGGAGCCTTTACTATTTGGGGTATACTTCTCTGAGGTGCAAGCCAAAACCAGTGTTCTGTGGCTGACCAAGTTTGCAGGTGACTGCAAGCTGGGTGCTATCTTAAATTCCCCTAGTGATTTGAACATCCTCAAAGAGGGCCTTACCCAAACTAATGACTGGTGCCAGAAGCATGGCCTCAAACAAAATGCCAAGAAATACATCATTATTCTCTTTGGGGAAAATGGCACCCCCACTAATTATAACATTAATAATAGTGTACTAAGCATGCAGTCAGTTGTGAGGGACTTGGGCACCCAGGTTGATAGGAACCTGACTTTTAATCACCACATTGCCTCTGTTGTATAGAAGGCTTTCTACATAGCCCACATCATAAGTAAGGGTATTTCATCCAGGAACAAGGAGGTCATAACATCCCTGTACTCTTCCCTTATCAGACACATTATTGAGTACAATGCCCCCTTTGGCATGTACCTTGCCAAGCACATGCAGCAGCTGAAGAGACCACAGAGGTTCCAACCAGGAAAATCCAGGGTCTCAAACACCTATCCTATACAGATAGGCTAAAAGCCCTGTCCCTCTACTCAGTCTCATACAAACTGCTGAGAAGTGACCTGTGTCTGGCATACAAGGCCATCTCAGATGCAGCTTTGATAGAGTTTCTGCATATCCATAAGTTAAACTCCACTCATGCAACCCACATGCAAGGCCTCAACCTGGTCTGTGACATTAATAGAACTTGTTGACAGGATAGATTTGTGTCCCAAAGACATCCCCATCTGTGGAATAGACTCTCTCTCTCCATGGCAAGCATAGTACCTCTCTAGCCCTCTTTAAGAGGAACCTGGATGACTGGATGGGAAACAGAAAATACACCCCTGGGATCCCACCTGTGTCCCTGCTGCATGGGGGAAACAGGTGCTGACTTTGTGGGAACATGGGAACAATTCTTGGCTAGGCTTATAAGGGCTCCCAGGCCAATAGCCTAGTATCATCCTATGAACCTATGAACAGACAATACTAAGTATATATTCACAGTGACATCAGAGTTCAAAACCACAGGAAATATTTAAAGCAACATTGCAGGACAGTCTCAATAAATAAAGAAAAATATCTAAACTAAGCTTTACTATATTCCTGACTGAATCTAGGAGAATTACTATATCCTAAAAACTTACCATTAGAGCAAGGCAGATGTGGTGAATGGATCTTTTAGTTGTTAAGAGGTCCAAGACAAAATGCAGAATTCTCTGTCTCACTAAGAGACTTCTCAAATTAATATCTATAATATTACTGATGGGATAGCTTTCAGAATGACATCACTTCTTGTCATCTGACTCTAGTCTCCAGGCGAATCCCCACTGCTGGAAGCTGGCAGTATTTATCATCTACCTGTGAAAATATGTACACCTCAGATCTTTGGTAGATGCTGGAAGTCATAAAACAATTGCATTTCTTCATGCTTTCAAGACTAGTAATTAGTTCACCCTAAAGACAATACAGAAAGCTTCTCAGCACAGACTCTGTGTCTCTAGCTGTATTGAAAAACTGAAAGATACCATATTGTATTGCGTAGCCTAAGTAATTTAATTTCAGCAATTTTCCTAAAGTTTTCTGGGCTGAAGTTAACCTCCTGCATTCCAGTTTCCACTGTTAAAATATATACATTTAGACAGTTATAATAGTGCATGTACATTTCTGTTCTCTTCCAGTAGGGCACACTGTGGATACATTTCAAGCACACGCACTTTAGAAAAACTCCTTCTCAACACACATGTCTATACAAATCAGTTTGATATATAGATGACATACAGTTATAATACAGTTGGAACACAAGCATCTTATATAAATCATGTTGGTATTCACACATGACATATAATTATTTACAAAATTCCAGCTAGCTTTGCTGGCAGTATCTCCTTTTGTCACACATGTAATCAGTTTTGAGGAGGCCCATACCTTCTTCAGAATGAGGAATATATACTCTTGGTATACACTGATTTTCAGGTATCATTTGATAAGCATGAAGCATTTTTCTTGCTTTCCTATCCAAATGAACCAATATCTTTGGACCAGTTAATCATCCCAAAACTGTAAGGTAGAATAAGAAGATCAAATTGCTTTATAGCTTGGACTTTGCCCCTAGATGTCAGGGCTATTTTCTGTATTACTTTTAGTCTTCTAAGATATGTCTTACTGAGTTTTGTTCTTATTTATGCCAGGGTTAGAAGAATGCAGAATGGTTGACAATTATTGGGCTCCTTCATCAATTCCTAAATATTTATGCAACCCTGCTCAAGTTCCTTTATATCACATTCCTGTTGCAGACTGATATTGTCTTGGTGCTGTAGCATTCCTGCTTTAAATGTTGCTTTTGCATAAAATTTATCAAGACAAAATGCCATTCTTATATCTAAGAAAGTTTTAACCACTTGCAGTTGTACTTTCAGTTCCTTATCTGATAAACTGGAAAGTTTTAAAATATTCCACAAAAAGATGAAAAGTCTTTACACTTGGTTGTTTTCTAGGAGCCAGATTATAACCATGACCTAATCTGTTAACTATACAGTTTAATGTGTTAAAGGCAAGACAAAAGAACAGCAGTGACATAGAGTAAGCATGGAATATCCCCTTCTGAATTTTTACTGCTGGGATAATAATTTGTCCTTTATCTTGGCTTAGCAGCAAAGTGTTTTGCCACTGTTTCATGGTCACTATAATGTAACTGATCAATGTAGGGTGTATCTAATACATTTGTAAGCACTCCTTTATCCATGAATGAGGGATGCTGTCAAATGCTTTTTTGCAATCTATCCAGGCCATACTTGGATTCTTCCTCTTTTTACAATTCTCTATTATGGCTTTATTTAACAACAAATGATTCTTGATTCTATCACTCAGTGGCTTACCAACTGGCTTACTGACAGAACCCACACTGTAACAGTAGCTGACCCCAAATTCAGCTCCAGACACATGACAAGTGGAGTACCTCAGGGTTCAGTCCTGGGACCTCTCGGACCTCTCTTGTTTGACATCTACTTCTCTGAAGTACAGGCCAACACTAAGGGACTCTGGCTAACAAAGTTCGCAGATGACTGAAAACTGGGAGCCATTATTGAATCTCCAAATGATGTCGATACTCTAAAAAAGGGCCTTACAGAAACAGATGCTTGGTGCCAGAGCCATGGGCTCAAGCTCAATGCCAAGAAAGCATAGTTATCCCCTTTGGGAAAAAACATGTACCCATGAATTACCACATAGGTGGCAGTACATTAAACACTGAAAGTGTGATAAGAGACTTAGGGACACAGGTGGACAGTAGCCTCACCTTCAATAACCACATCACCACAACAGTCAGGAAATCCTTCTATGTTGCACACCTCATCACTTAGGGCTTTTCATCCAGAAAAAAGGAGGTCATTGTCCCACTGTACTCATCCCTCATTAGACCCATTATTGAATACAACACCCCATTTGGTATGTACCTCTCAAGACATCTGCAACAACTGGAAAGGCCGCAGACATACCTCACTAAAAGAATCACAGGCCTAAAGCAGATGTCCTATGCTGACCACCTTAAAAAACTCCAGCTATACTCTGTCGCATATCGTCTACTCCGAGGCGATCTCTGCTTAACATACAAGGCCATGTCAAACCCAGAGCTGTTGGACATGCTACACTTAAAGAAATCCCAATCCCTCAGAGCCACACATTCCAGGGATCTAAACCTTGTCATCACAATAAACAAAACATGCTGGAGGGATAGTTTCCTGACCCAGAGACTCCCCAGACTCTGGAATAGACTGCCCATGCATGTCAAGGAGAGCACCTCTTTGGCCCTCTTCAAAAGGAACCTTGATGATTGGATGGGACAAAGGAAATTCACCCCGGGGATCACGTCAGTCACCCTGCTAGATGGGTCCAGGGAAGTAAATAGTGTGGGAAGAAATAGCCAGGGAATTGTTATGGCTAAGCTTGTATAGGCCCTAGGGGCAATAGCCTAGTACCAACCTATGAACCTATATGACTTTTCTTTCTTACCCTTTTGTTCTACTGCCATGATTGTGGTTTCTACTAAATAACTATAAACTCTGTTGGCATCAATTCCAGTATATAGTTTATACATCTTCGGAAGGCAAGTTATTGGTCTATAGATTTTAGGAGTATCATTTTTTCTGCTGCTAATCAGGATGGTGTCTGTGTGATGTGCATATAGGTAGTTCTCACTGAGGGCTAAATCTTCATGTTGCTGTTGTTCTTCTTCTTTCAGCTTTTCCCGGTTAGGGGTCGCCACAGCGGAACTCCGGTCCACTAATGATTGGCAGTAGATTTTTTTTTAAGGGTGCCAAGGTGCCAGCTCGACACCCAACCTTCAATGAAGGCATGCCGATTCTATGCATGTCTTTCGAACACCACTCAACCGCAGGGAGGACATGCAGACTCCATACAGAAGGCGCTCCAGCCAAGAATCGAACGGGAGAACCTCTTGCTTTGAGGCAACAATGCTACCGCTGTACCACTACAGCTGTCTAGGGCTAAATCTTCATGTAAAGATGTTAATATTTTAGCCAGAAGTTAGGTACTGCATCTGGACCTGAGGTTTTCCACTTAGGAGCTTTTCTTAATTTTGTTTCAATTTCTCTAGCCACTACTTCATCCCATTTTATATACTGTGCATTTGAACTTCTTACCTTTTCTTTTACTTCTTCTATCCATTCAGCATTTTTGTTACTTTCTTCAGAGATATTTCTTCAAAATGTGTCTATTTATCCTTTTTGTTGGTGGTGTTTCTATTCCTTTTGCCTTGATTCCCAGTTCTCTATAAAACTTTTTTTGGGTAATCATTGAATTGCTTATTTTTCATGTTTCTTTATATTTATCTGCATTTCTTCCAAGTTTTTCTGCCTGTGCTGATATCTTTAGTTTATTATTTGCAATAAATTGGTACACCTTGTTTGCTGTAGCATAGACTAGATCCAGGCCTGCTGAATCTGGCTTTGTTTATATGCTTGTTGTTTGTTTGCTTGTTATTTCCCTGGAACGCTAATTCCACCTAATACGTGGCTTCTCAGCGCTTCTGTGGATCACTAGTGATATCTGCATTGCTTACTGTACTTATTTCCTTGTTTCATTTGAAAGAAAGTTACTGTTTGTCGTTTTTGCATTTAAGTTACCTGTAACACATTGCACTTAAGTTACCTGGCACTTGCTCACTAAAGCAATTATATAAGTCAGCACTAAAAATTAAAAGCACTACACCCTCACTCCCCAGTGGCCCTGGTTTTCAATTATTAAGGAATTCCCAATATTATTCTAGCATGTCCAAAGGTCAGTTGTCAATCTCCTCTCCGGTCCAGCTGGTGAATCTGGGAATCTTGAGGCAATGTTACAACTGCCTCATGTACACAGACAATCCTCTCCTCCTCCCAACAAATTCCAACACATGTGAGAGATGCAACCATATAGCTAAACTGGAGGCTAAGCTCTCTCAACTCAGTACTGGCATAACCAGTCAGGAGGAGAAGGAAACCACACTCACTACAATTCCAGTCTCACATAGACCTACCACAACAGCAAACCAAACACATAATTACACAAAAACATACTCGGAGGCTCTAAAATAAGATCTGCCGAAGAAGCAGAGACTCCAAAGCCGACACCCAAGCAGCCGCTACCCCAAAACAAAACACGTGCAACACATATCTCACAAAGCCAGTGTGCCAAACAGTCACAGCCCTTAAGACTAAACAACACACCTGATACACTTGTAATAGGTGACTCTATCGTCAGGCACACTGACGTCCCGCTCACCAGGCTGAACAAGGAGAGGGTCACGGTGAGCAGCCTGCTGGGTGCTAGGATCCGCCACATAACACAAGCACTCAGGTCACTCCAAGGCAAGTACAAATATGACTCAGTCATTGTCCATGCTGGTGTGAATGACCTGAGACGTACCTCCCTGGACTACATGAAAATAGACATAAAGGAGCTCTCTGAGCATGTAGCCCAGGCCGGTATGACCCTGACCTTGAGTAGCATCTTACCCTCACCAAGAATGATGCCACAATATGAAGACAAGATTATCAATTTCAACAATTGGCTTAAGTACTGTTGTCATTCAAAGGGGATCCAATGCCTGTCAGCTTGGGATGATATGCTCGACAAGCCACGATGCTTCGCTAGGGACGGCTTGCACCTGTCATCCCTGGGCTTTCGGATATTGGCAAAGGCTCTTGCTACCCCCATAGTGCCTTTTTTAGGCAAGGCTCAAAAGACAAACCCACCTCCATAGGTATCACAAGGGATAAGAAACTAAGAGTAATGCTACTCAATGCCAGTCTAAACCTCAAGATGCAAGCACTCGAAACTCTCCTTAGCATGGAGAACATCGATATCTGTGCAGCAACAGAAACCTGGTTCAGGGCTCCTGAGAGCACCCCAGCACTACTAGGTTATACCTCATACCATGCTTTTCAGCCCCAAAACTTGGACCGAACCACAAAAGGAGGGGGAGTATCGATATTCATCAAAGATACCCACACCTCCAGGTTGGTGGCAAAGCACGAAGCATCAGAGACTATCCATGTGCAACTAACAGTGGGTAAAACTGCCTTCCAGTTTATAGCCTGCTACAGACCACCCTCCCAAACCCAGGAACCCCACTCGGCCTTCCTGAAAACACTGGAAAGTATGAAGGTCTCTCCAAACACCATTATATTGGGCGACTTCAACTACCCAAACATAGACTGGGAGCATTACTCTAGCTCCAACACCCTAGCCCAAAGGTTCCTAGAATTTATAAACTCAAATGCTATGGAACAACTTGTTACCACTCCCACAAGAGGGGAAAACATACTGGACCTGATCATCACCAACATGGGGACTCTGTGCTCCAGACCAGAAGTGTATCCCTCACTGGTAAGATCAGACCATAAACTAATCTCACTGGATATTCACATCCCGACCCCACCCCTGCCAAGAAAACCACAGTGAAAAACTTCTAAAGCAAATTTCACACTCCTCAAAACTGAGGTGGAATCCTTCAAAGCCCCGGCCTGTGAAAATACGCCCAGACCGCAGAATCCTTTATAAACGCATTCTATGAACACCTTCAGGAATGCATGGATCATGCGATCCCAAATAAAACCAAGACCCAATCCTCCAAAGGCAGATGTCCTGTCTGGTGGACCCCAGCCATAAACAAACTATACAATAGAAGGAGGAAGCTACTAAATGATAGAGCAAAATCCCAAAAAGGGAAGGCATCACTGATCAGTATTAGCAAAAAACTACGGGCACACATAAAATTGTCTAAGGTCAGCTTCGAGAGACAAATTGCACAGGACACTAAGGATAATCACAAGGCTTTCTTTAGTTATGTTAGGAACCTGGGTGGTAATTCCCAGATATGCTCAGAATTAGTCCAAAATGACAAAAAATACACCAAACCCACAGACATTGCCAACATCCTAGCTGACAGGTTCAGCGCAAACTTCTCCCCCCCCTCCCCACCAAAAGGGCAAATATCTATCCCAGCAGAGTGCTGCCCCCCTGACATCTCAGATGCTCAGGTAAGAGCCGCCTCTCCAAAGCAAAAAACACAGCATCAATGGGACCAGATGGTGTCCCGGGCTGCGTCCTACATGAACTCCAAGAAGAGCTAAACCCAAACATAAAACTACTGTTCAATCTCAGCCTTACTACAGGATATGTGCCCAAAGAGTGGCGTACAGCAACAGTGGTCCCTCTCCATAAAGGTGGTGCCTCAATGGATCCTGGAAACTATTGCCCCATAAGTCTGACTAGCTTGGTCTGCAAAGCTATGGAAAGGATCATCATGGACCTCATAAATAAAGATATTGGGGACCTACAAACACTGGATCCTACCCAGTTCGGCTTTGTTAAGGGCTGATCCTGTCTCTTAAACCTGATTGATTTCTTTGAAACAGTCACCAAGGTCATTGACGGGGGAAGGTGGTCCACACAGCCTACCTGGACCTCGCAAAAGCCTTCGATACAATACCCCACTCGGGCATTATAGATAAGCTCACCAGCTTAAATATAAACCCCTATGTCACTAGATGGATTGCAAACTGGCTCAAGGACAGAACCCACATGGTTAGAATTGCTGGAGTCATGTCAGACTCCAAACCAGTTACAAGTGGTGTCCCACAAGGCTCAGTCCTGGGACCTCTCTTGTTCGGTATATATTTCCCGGAGGTACAGGCCAACACGGAAGGACTGTGGCTGACCAAGTTCGCAGATGACTGCAAACTGGGTGCCATAATCGACTCTCCAGCCGACACAAGCATCCTCCAAAAGGGCCTCATAGAAACAGACAACTGGTGCCAGAGCCATGGCCTCAAGCTAAATGCCAAAAGTGTATAGTCATCCCTTTGGCAAAACAAAGTGCCCACAAATTACCACATAGGTGGTAATCCATTAAGTACAGAAGAAGTAATTAGGGACCTGGGGACCCAAGTTGATAGCAATCTCTCATTTGACAACCACGTGGCCAAAGTGGTTAGAAAAACATTTTATATAGCCCACCTAATCATGAAGGGATTCACATCTAGATCAGGGGAGGTCATTGTGCCTCTTTACTCATCCCTCATCAGGCCCATAATTGAGTACAATGCCCCTTTTGGGATGTACCTTACCAGACACCTGCAGCAACTGGAAAGACCCCAAAAGTACCTCACCAAGAGGTTCAAAGGGCTCAAACAGATGCCATATGCTGCCCGGTTAAAGAAACTCCAGCTCTGCTCAGTGGCATACCGCCTGTTCAGAGGCGATCTGTGCCTGACGATAAAGCCATGTCCAATCCGAATTAATGAACATGCAGCACCTCAGAAAATCCAAATCCCATCGAGCTACACGCTCGAGAGACTTGAACCTCAGCACTGAAATAAATAGGAAATGCTGGAGGGACAGATTCATAACCCCGAGGCTCCCTTCACTCTGGAATAAAATCCCAGTCCAGGTTAGGCAGAGTCCCTCATTGACTCTCTTCAAGAGGAATCTTGATGAGTGGATGGGAGATCGTAGGTTTACCCCGGGTATCACTTCTGTGTCACTGTTAGACAGAGGCACAGTATACTAACCTCGAAAAAGGGCATAGCAAAATAAATTTAAAATGGGTGGCAAAAGCCAAACACATTCTGGCTAGGCTTATAAATGCCCTAGGGCAGATAGCCTAGTATGAACCTACGAACCTATGAACCTATGAATAGTGTATGATAGATCATGATCTATTTTGATACTGCATGTTGCTTTTATCACCTCTATGTTTCTAAGTATTTTTGTTGATCTGTTCCCTGTTTTATAATTTTCCAGCCGTGGCACTTCTTGTATTAATTGCTTTATAATTTTCTCTATTTGATGTTTCCATAATGGCATTTGATTTCTACCCTTTCATTCTCTTTTTGCTCTGTGTTTTCATGGTAAGGCTTTATATGTTATTTATTTAACTGCACAGTAATATATCCTATTTACTTTATTATATCACATGAACTTCTATTAGTAGTCTGGATTACTGTGTTCATCTGCTTTATCAGACTTCTAACATTGTGGGTCTTATGACTTTATGTAATCTATTTTCATCAATCTTAATATGTCTATCCAGCTCTATTAAATCAAGCAACTCTTCCCTTAGATCATTTTCTTCTAAATTGAGGGCACATTCTTTGTTTTCTGTTTTCTGCGAGCATTCTACAGAAAGTTCCAGAATATCTTCTTGTGACATATTCTCTTCAACTGCATCCTCCATCATCTGTTGCCATTTAATATGGGATTTCTCAAAGAATCCAGCCACCTGCCTAGAACCGCAACCTCTCCCTCACTCCCAACTCACCTAGCCCCATCCTTTTATCCCCATCTTCAATTTTAAGAAAATTACATGCAAAGAACTTGTCCGCCTTTTAGAAAACATACCCCTGGATGCTCTCCCTGGTGGAGACAACTTACTCCCTTTGTTTATATCATTCTGCAAAATTTCCTTGCCACACCTATTCTACATATTTATGACCTCTGCTTAATTCAAATTACAATACCAGAGATATGGAAAACTGCTCTGGTTAAACCCCTTCCTGAACAGACTCAACTAGTAAATACCTCCTACTTCTGCCCTATCTCTGTTGTCTCTACAGTTGGGAAAATACTTGAAAAACTAACCTAGAACAAACAGTTCACTTACATCCAACAGTACTACCTTCTCACTCTTAAACAGCATGGATTCTGGGCTGGCCAGAGCACAATGTCAGCACTTAGAGATGAGATCCTTATCAACATGGATAAAGGAAACCTTGCAGGAGTGCTCTTCATTGACCCTATCACAGCTTTTGATCTAACTGACCACTTTATTCTCCTACACTACCTCTAAGAGATCAGGGTTAGCCCCCAACACTGTCACCTAGTTCCAAAATTTCATAGTTAAATTAGGCCCATCCTTATTGCTGGTATCACCCCTTACCAGAACAGTGCTCCAAAGATACATACTTGTCTCTGTTTTGCTTTCAGTCTTTATTAAGAAGCTGCCCTCTGATCTCCCTAAACTTCCTATTACTCTTCATGCAGATGACATGGTTATTCTTTGATCCAGTCCCTCACATTCAGCTATTCAAACCTAGATTCTGTCTGATCGTCACTCCCTTAATTCTTGGTAAACAACAATAAGCTACACCTAAACCCCTCTAAAATAAAAAGTATGATATTTGAAACCTCACAAATGCTGAAAAAAACTCCAAAAAATCTCAGCATCACAGATCTCAACAGCTGCCCAAGAGAAAAAAACACATCCTTTAAATACTTAGGTTTATGGCTAGACCTTTCACTTAACTTCCAAAGCCACATTAAAATTACCAGCAAAAAGACCACTTCTCTTTTATTCTGGTCCAGGAAAATATTTCACTTTCTCTACAGACCAACTAGGGCTGCAATAGGCAAAGGAGTCCTCCTTGCTCATCTTGAATACGAACTCCCCATCATAGCCATAGCCTCTAAACAAAACTCATCCATGCTACATTCCATTGAAAATGAAATCTACCAATACATTTCCAATTCCTCCATTCTTCCCCTCAGGAATATCACTCCATCAACCTCTGCAAAGCCAAATTACTACCAGTGTCCTACAGAGCTGAGCTACTCCTAGGGTCTCTTGTTTCCAAACTACTTCTCCCAGGTGCCTTTCTACCTCTTGCAGCCAAACTCTTTAATAAAACTACCCCATACAACCTCTGCAACCTCTTCCAATTAACTCCCTCTCTTCAGACACCCCAAACCAAACTGCACTGTACCGAGCATACCTTCTCCATTCTTGCACCCAAACTCTGGCAGTCTCTCCCCCTTCACCTTAAATAAGTCTCCTCTTTCCCTACCTTCAGAGCTCAACTTAAAAGACAAAAGACACTTTCACCAAACATTTGACTGCAAGTCATCTGGATGTATAACCTAACTCCCTCCTCACCTGCTTGACTTCTACTTTGACCCTCTGTTGTCAGATGCTGCTTCCCTCTCATATTTATCATTAAAATGAATTCACATTTCATTTTCTACTCTGCTGATATTCTTTTCATACCACATCAGTGGTGTATGGGATTATCTACTTTCTGTCATACCGCATCAGTGGTGTATGGGCTTATCTACTTTCTGTCATACCGCATCAGTGGTGTATGGGATTATCTACTTTCTGTCATACCGCATCAGTGGTGTATGGGATTATCTACTTTCTGTCATATCACATCAATGGTGTATGGGATTATCTACTTTCTGTCATACCGCATCAGTGGTGTATGGGATTATCTACTTTCTGTCATACCACATCAGTGGTGTATGGGATTATCTACTTTCTGTCATAACGCATTAGTGGTGTATGGGATTATCTACTTTCTGTCATACTGCATCAGTGGTGTATGGGTTTATCTACTTTCTGTCATACCGCATCAGTGGTGTATGGGATTATCTCTTTTTTGTCATACCGCATCAGTTGTGTATGGGTTTATCTACTTTCTGTCATACCGCATCAGTGGTGTATGGGCTTATCTACTTTCTGTCATACCGCATCAGTGGTGTATGGGCTTATCTACTTTCTGTCATACCGCATCAGTGGTGTATGGGATTATCTACTTTCTGTCATACCGCATCAGTGGTGTATGGGATTATCTACTTTCTGTCATACCGCATCAGTGGTGTATGGGATTATCTACTTTCTGTCATACCGCATCAGTGGTGTATGGGATTATCTACTTTCTGTCATACCGCATCAGTGGTGTATGGGATTATCTACTTTCTGTCATACCGCATCAGTGGTGTATGGGATTATCTACTTTCTGTCATCACTCTGGGTGTGAATCTCTTCTTATTTTCTGTTTTCTTTTTTTGTCAATCTCTTCACCTGGGCTGTGTCTGCAAATAGTCTATAGTGATCAGCGTACTACTCTGGTAAATGAACTAAAATAAATCAATAAACTCACTGGCCTATCATTCCACAACATTGACTACGTTATTGTTGCCACTATTTCCTGTGCAGCTCCAGCTGAACTTTTGTACTGGTTTCCTACTAAAGTCTCCATAGTATCTTCATGTGGCAAGTGATCAGTTGCTTCCTTCGCCACCTGTTTCTCCTTAATTTGGGGTCTCATTGTTCCATCAAGCTGTGACATTACCAGAGATGGATTTTCTACAATAAACCCTTCACTTCACAAGTAATCCATAACTTCAGTTTCTATTTCTTTAACATTTCCATTACTAATCCACTTTTCTACTCCCCCCTTGTTCTCTTAGTTTTTGTATTGTGAAATTTTTCATATCTGGATGGCTTTGCCTGTATTTCTCTTCAAATATCTTTGGTGCTGCTTTTTTTGTATTGATTAGTTTTGCTTTCTCCTTTGTATAAATATTGCACCATATTAAATCTCTTTTTCTTTCCCATGTCCATATTTCTTCTTCAGCTGTCTCTATCTCTGTCCACCTGTTTCTCCTTAATTTGGGGATGCATTGTTCCATCATGCTGTGGCATAAACTGTGTTAGACATTTTACACTAAATCCTTCACTTTGCAGGTATTCCATAACTTCAGCTTCCATTTGCTTAACTTCTATTTTACTGATCCTCTGTTCTACATTCTATGTTTGTAATCTTATTTTTCATAGTGTGTAATTTTCTGTATTTGGGCGCCTTTGCTTGTATTAGCCTTCAAATATCATGGTTGCTCCCTTTTTTAATTTCTCCAAATCTTTTGGGCTTCTAATACCATGACAGGAATGGACCCCATTCCTAAGTCAAAGTACGATTAAAGTTCATGAAATTAGCATTGTCTCACTCTTTGATGTCAGCCAAAAGTGCTCTTCATAGCACCCACAATGTGCCCAGTAATGACTCCTTCTGCAATTCGTATGGGGTTACATGTATTGGTAGTGTATTTAAATAGGATTGTAGATTCTTTTTTAAGACCCATTGCTCCTACTACTAGTGAAACTATCTGGTATCTTTCTTCCACATTGCTCTCCTTTCTGCTTGCAAATCCTAATATTTTATGACTTTGTGTCTCTCTGTATGCAGGCCATTGTAGTCACTGGGTGTGGTGTCTTCTTTTCCTGGTTGCAGTGTGATAATATACATGTAATGTTAACACAATAGCTGAACACTAGATATGCTTTTCAACCATCTACATTAAGTAACTTTGCTTTAAGTTGGAAGATGCTTTGCTTTGTTAGTTACTTAACACATTCCAGGCCTTTGTAACAAGCTTCCTCTACATGCTAAACAAAGCAGTACTCCGGACTCTTTTAAAATGAATCTATATAACTGGGTGGGCAGTCATAAATTCTACTTTTGGATGGTTATCATGCATAATCCTTATAGATAAATACATATACAGATGAATTGCACAACAATACAATGGGTTTATTTGACTAGCCTCTTAATGGCCAGACTGCTGTCCTAGTATCAGTCTATGAACCTACAAATTGTTGAGACTACCACTCACAACCAGATGCCGTAACTAGTTAAAAAAAGAATACACATATCACTTAAGCATAGAACAGCAAATTACATAAATACATGCTACGGTTATATGCACATATATACATTGGATTGGGCATTTAGAGTAGCAGCTAAGGTCCATAGTATATGACTAGCACATAATGTTACACTGAATCTGTTTTTCTATTGGCCTTTCATTCATTCAGAAATTTGAGTGACTATATTAAATGTTGAGATCATTATTTTAGTGTTTTTTGATATTTCTTCAGATATTCAACATGCTTATCGTATGCCAATATCGGTGTCTTTAAAATAAAATAACAAACAAAGTTACTTCACCCCTAGAGGAAGAAAGTGAGTTTTCAGAGTATGTAAATAATCAACTCTCCGAAGAAATTCTGCAATAACAGTATTATAGTACAGCTGTGGGGTTCTAGGGATGACTTGCCCAATGGCTGTGAGGCTACACTAAAAGCAAAATGGCCAAATAAGACCCTAAATTAAAACACTGCTTAAAACATTCTGAAACTGGATCATTTACTGAAACTTTCCCTCAGTCTAACATGGGTGTTAGCTCAATAGCGTGGCTACATGTGAGTAATAAAAATGTAAATGTGCAGATTTGTAATGACCAGGTAAGTTGGAAGGTGTATATCATTAACATTGGAGACCGAATGCCCAGCAGAATATGCAACTTGGGATTTGACCTCTAGAGACTGCATACCTTATTGTCGCAGTTTGCATGTATGGACAATGCAGAAATGAGAAGGGCAAACTACAATTAAAAAAAAAAAAAAAAAAAAGCAACAGTTGTATTTGAGAAGATGCAAAGAAATTGGAAAGCTGCAATGCAGCTTCAGAACATTTATACATGACATGATGTACAGTAGTGTCATTTAGTTTCTTCCTGAAACATGATTTAACAGAAAAGAAAATAGTAGACCAAACTGGATAATGATATTTAAATTGGTTCACAGTATAGGTCATGATATGTTACACTGCAACTTTATGCAGTATGTTCAAATGAGTAGATGCAGGCTGATAAGTATGTTGATATTTAATATTTTATTACAGTAATACACTTCTGCCAATACAGAATGATCCTGATTCTGTTACACACATAGTTCCCATAGTAATCTCTACCTTTAGGTACGTTCTGAACCAAAACAATTACTGAAATAATAGTTACATACCGGCGTTTAAGGAAAGCCACAAGTAATATTTTGTTTTCACACATTCTTCCAATTGTTTTAAAAAATGATGAGTTCTCTTGTTGTAAAAGCAGGCACAAAGAATTTATTCCTTAAAAATTATGAACTAGTTTGATCTGAATTCAAAACCCTCCTTCTTAATTGTAGTGTACCGATGGCTTCTCCAGCAAATCATCCAGCATTAACTATAAATAACTTTAAAGACTACTTTTTCCTTGCTCATTTCTTTTTTTTTCCTCCCCTCTAATAAATACATTGCTACCTGCCAGCCCCCCTACTCTACTAATAAATACATTGCTACCTGCCAGCCCCCCTACTCTACTAATAAATACATTGCTACCTGCCAGCCCCCTACTCTGCTAATAAATACATTGCTACCTGCCAGCCCCCTACTCTACTAATAAATACATTGCTACCTGCCAGCCCCCCTACTCTACTAATAAATACATTGCTACCTGCCAGCCCCCTACTCTGCTAATAAATACATTGCTACCTGCCAGCCCCCTACTCTACTAATAAATCATTGCTACCTGCCAGCCATCCTGCTCTTTTAATAAATACATTGCTACCTGCCAGCCCCCCGCATAACTAATAAATAAATTGCTACCTACCAGCCCCCCTGTTCTACTAATAATACATTGCTACCTACCATTGGTACAGATGTGCAAGTATAACAGGTGATATGTAAGTACATGGGAAATGTGGGACATGCCATGAAAAATATACAAATATGGAAACACTGAAGGGACAAGTCATGTGGAAGCAGTCCAGTAACATGTGTGTGTGTGTGTGTGTGTGTGTGTGTGTGTGTGTGTGTGTGTGTGTGTGTGTGTGTGTGTGTGTGCATGTGTGCGCGTCTCTGACCAAATTTAAAAAAAACAAGAGATGCATGATTGCAGAATCTAACAAGAAAGCAAAGTTACAAAGGTCTCACCCAACAGCAGATGCAGAGCAATGTAGAAAATTTTCTGTTAGCCAAGCAACCCTTTTATTGCAATCCAAGTTCCAGAATAAAACATTCTATTTTCCTCTGGAAAGCTATGACCCCTTGACAAAATATCTACTTTTTTTATTAAAATTATAGATCCAACCCTGATGTCAATGAGTCCCCCTCCTAATGCAGCTTCATGTCATATAACAACATGGTGCAGGAGACTCCTTTTGTCTGCTGGTGAATATTGTGCACAAAGAGCACAGCAATGCTCATGATGGTGATTATCACATTACGTACCAGCTAGCTAATGTCTACTAAAGTGCTATCATTGATAAAGACTCACTTTTTCACACTGCATAGGTAGGTTCACTGCAGCTCTAGTAAACCTAAATGCCGTTGCTCATTTTTTCCTTACCCTATCTTCTTCTTTCTAATTGGAAATATCTCCTGTTTTACAGTGGTTAGCATTCATGTTTCCCGATCAGTGGGTAACATCTTAAACTTTAAGGGCTCCCAATGCTTCTGTCCACAGTGAGATTGAACCATTCTTTGTCCCAATTTGCTCTCAAATGCTGTTCTTCTGCAGTAAAACAACATGTCACTCAATCAGCTGGCCAACAAGCAACTTACCCAGGATTTGCAGCCTTCAAAAGGCTGGGTCTAAAAACACTGCACTGCTTGACAACAATCCCAGTTACATGCTTCTATTGTAAATGCTACTGTAAATGCTATAAGGCAAGGAGTCAAAGCCTACTATATAAACCACAGGAAAAACTCAGGCTAAATGTCATTTGCTTGATTGTAAATATGCACTTACATTTGCTCAGTATTTTTTCAGTAAATGGAATCATTAATTTATTACTTCTGACTGTCAGTGATTCTTGAGATAATAGGCTGAGTTTTATGTTTAACATACTTCATTTAGTCTTTGTATTATTTTGTCCATTTTTGCAGAAGTCTGGTATGGTGATAGTGGCTTATTGTAAACACCAGGCATACAATATGCTGTTGATGGAGAGGTTGCCAAAGGCTGGCAGGCAGGCAACAGTCAGTAAAACATTAAAATTCTAACCCCATTGGGACTATCATCACAAAATCTGGCCACTCTGATGGGACATTTTTCTAGACTGGCCCTATTGTACATCAGTTGTTTCCCCTGGAGCCTCATTGTGCCATGGAAACATGGGAAATGAACCTGCACTTGAGGGACCTCCAACATTTCACTGAATTAAATGCCCTACCATGTACGACAATCATGGATACATAGAGCATCAAAATACTGCAATAACAGAGAATATAGCTGAGCAGAAAAATAACTATACATTTAAGAAATTACAAAATAGAGGCAGAATATATATACATCTGATCTGAGTATAAAAAATGAATCTGATAAGAAGTCTTACTTTTAAGTTGTTCAGTGGCTTGTTTTATATTTTTATATTTTATAACGCAGCTTAAGATGCCAGTTTCTTTTGCTGAGTCAGCATGCTGCAGCAATGCTGCCTGACACTTGTGTCATCATTGCGGCACACAGCAGCTTTTCCCAACCTGAGGATGGGGGATACAAAGCCCATACATCAGCATATCTATCACTGTCTCACAGTGAGGGAATAACCAACAAGAAGCACAACTTTATACATTCCCCTCTGTATAAAACGTCATATAATACAGCCAGATGGTTGGGGCCCTGACATCACATGATTCTCCCTTTGCTCTCAGGCACAGACAAGACAAGAAAAACAATGGAAGTGGTGATAGTCAAGGT
>NC_056729.1:52252972-52295472 GCF_019279795.1 Protopterus annectens
GTGTGTATACGTATATATGTATATGTATATATGGGTTTATGTTAGATCATTGAGTTTTCTGAAGCTCAGATTTCACATGGTCTAGACCATATGTTTGACTTTCCAAAACATCAAGGGATTTATATGGAGGTCATTGTACATTGAAGATCAGGAAATTTACCCTTTTCCCCAATGTAGTACAAATTCAGAGTTGGTATATATAGTTTATAGTTATAAGTACTTATAATGAAGCTGTGAACCAATACTTCATTGTATTAAATAAAGGAAACCATATGGGATATTATTCTAAACTGGATGTGGAGAGGAGGTTTAGTGTATCCGATACATACATAGCGACTTTTTATTGTCTCCCAAAAATACATAAAGGGTTAGATAATTTAAGTGACTGACCAATTGCATCAGCAAGAAAATATTTCTTACACAATATAGGAATTTATTATATGAATTTTTAATGTCTTATGTTATGAAAATTCCCTCATATTAAGGATAGTCAGGATTTTTTGGAGAAGATTAAGGATATGAAATTGAGTGTGAATATGTAATGGTTATCCTTTGATGCTAAAAGCCTATATACAATATAAAACATTCAATAAGAATACAGGCTTCATATTATTTTTGTGAGACTTTCCATTAATGCATTACCTTGAGAAATTGGTGTTGTTTTCTCTTCAGAACAATTTTTTTCACCTTGAATGAGGAAGTTTCTCATGAAATTCAGGGCATGGCCATGCAGTGCCTCCATGTATGCCAACTTAGTTAAGGCTAAATTTGAATTGGAATGTTTATATCATCACCCATTTTTCAGAACATATGTCACAGAGTATTTTTGCTACATTGATGATTTAATTTTCCTGTGTGATGGAGGTGAAAATGAATTTCAACAATTTATTCATGATGTTCAGTTAAACCAATTTAGTTTTAAGTTTAATGGGATGCAAATAGGAAGACAAGTGACTTTTCTTGATTTAGATCTATGTGGTTTAGTAGGTGAACAAATTTATACTTCAGTACATAGAAAAATATGAAGAGGGTATTATGTTTTTATATGGCACTAGCCTCATCCTCCACATGTTATATCTGCACTGCCATATGGTGAGTTTCTACCATTAAATAAATGATGTAATCATGATGATGGTTTTGAACGAAAAATTTGGTATACAGCTAATATTTTTATTAAGAGAGGATACAATAAAGAAATGGTAGAAAGTTCTGTTTGAAGTTCTGAATATTCGTTATGGTATGGGATTTATGAAAAATGAAGAATTACGTATAAAAACAGATAATAGGCAGTTTAGGGGTAATTTTAATTTTAGGAGAAAAAAAGAATGAGAGTAAAGATGTTTATTTTGTAACAATGTACACTATATTGAGTAAAGAAGTGAATGATTTATTAAAATATTACTGGCCTATTCTATCTGGGGATAAAGTTTTGGGGGTTTAATTAGTGGCTTCCCCATATATCCTATAAGAGGGGACCTAATTTAGCTGACATGGCAGTACATAGTAGGTTTATTCCACCAAATATTAAATTTTATGATCATTTTTCTTTAAGAATAGTTACTTTTAAATGTAATAAATGTTATGTTTGTAAATATACAGTGAATAGGTATTCTGAAATTAGTGGTGTAAAATTTCATGGTCTGATGACGTTTTGTATGAAAGCAATTACCTTGAGTCTTTTCTTAAAGCCTTGGTTGTCATATTTTCAGCTTGGACTGTGTAAAATTTCATTCTAAGAATGGCTTTATGTGCAATACTGAAGGAGTAATATATATATTAAAATGTTCATGTCAACTGTTTTATGTTGGAGAAAGCCAAAGAACTTTTAAAATATGTTTGCAAGATCACATAAGGGACATTAAAAATGAAAGGTTGGAAAGCTCCTTAGGTACACATTTTAAACAGTTCCATAATGCCAATTCAGACTATCTAAAAGGCTATGTTTTGGAACAAGTAAATGTTGAACTGGGAAAGTGTGTTGAAATTAAAGACAAGTTATTATATAAAGAAACACTATTTATTTATTTATTTATTTACATTTGTTGACCGGGAGTGTCCGACTGGACATAGGTCCATTTTCAGCGGAGGCCCGGGGAGAAAAGCTCCACAGTTAAAATAAACAGACAGTAGTTACATTGGATTACATAGCGATTAACAATATGACATAGCAATTACTTACAACATATTTACAGATGAAGAACATAGTACATCAGTAGACAACTAGAATCTTTATCTGTGAAGTACATAACAGGCATTAACAAATGTTACAATAAGAAGTTCCTGCTGTATAATAAGTACTAGGCTTATGAGCATGTGAGCTTGCTATAATCAAGGTAGTTAGTGGAGTGGAAAGAAAGGTAGTGGTTGGATGGGGTGGGTGATTTTAGAGTGGGAGTTGCAAGGGCATAGCCAGCATGTTTTTAGGTGCGCTTTTAGTAAGGTTTTGAAGTGGGTGCATGATGATATGGAGGTAATTGTGGGTGGGAGGGAGTTCCATAATTTGGCTATGGTGTAAGAGAATAGTGCTTCACCAGCAGAGTTATTGGCTTTAGTGATCTGCAAACGTTTTTTGTTGCTGGATCTTAGTGGTCTGGTGGTGCGATAGGGTTGGAGTAGATTCTGGAGGGATGGACATTTAGTGGATGGTTTACTAGTTTGTGGGCGAGTGAGAGTTGATACCATTGAAGGAGGTGAGGGAGTTCAAGCCAGCCCAGTTCAGCAAGTGGGAGACAGTGGTGACTATGGTAGGATGCCCCTGTGGCGAATTTGGTGATTTTGTTGTATCAGGTCTCTAGCTTGTTTAGATCGCATTGCCTTAGGTTGGTATATATTGGAGAGGCATAAAGTAGGGTGGAGATAAGGTGGGAATTTGCTATTGAAATCTTTGCTGCTTTGGTGAGAAGTTCCTTATTTCTATATAACGCTCCTAGTTTTTTATGGACTTTTTTTATGGTCATGGATATGTGAATGTCAAATTTTAGTTTATTGTCTATTTCCACTCCTAGCAGTTTGGTGTGTTCAGTTGGGTATATAGTGGTGTTGTCTTTTGCTGTGGTGTTAAAGTGAGAGTTGTTTTGAGTATGTTTGTTGGGTTGGAAGATGAGTAGTTTAGTTTTGTTTGGGTTGAGTATTAATTGGGCATTGGATAACCAAGTTTCAACAGAGGAAAAGGCTTCCTGTGTGACTTTTTGCAGTTTGGGTAGGGACTGGGCTGAGCAGATGATGGTTGAGTCATCTGCGTATTGTATCAGTGTGCCATGTTTGGTGGCAGAGGCTTAATTATTGGTGAAAACAGAGAAGAGTAGGGGTCCAAGGATGGATTCTTGGGGAACCTTTATGTAGACAGGTAGTTGGGGAGATATGTCATTCTGCCATACAACGGATTGTTGGCAGTCAGACAGGTAACTCTGAAACTAGTTGGTGACTGATTGAGAGAAGGATAGGTTATTGAGGACAGAGATAAGTTGTTTGTGTGGTACCATGTCAAATGCTTTAGATAGGTCTAGGAAGGTAGCAGAGGAGAGATAGCCATTGTTTTTATGCTGAAGTATAGTGTTAGTAAAGGAGAATAAGGCAGTGGTAGTGCTATGGTTTGGTTGGAAACCATGCTGAGCATTGGAAAGAAAGTTGTTAGTAAGGAGGTAGCTATAGCTACACCGCCTCCATTCTTGTTTAGCCGGTCTACTCTTAGTATGCCGTAACCTAGAGGGGGTATTTGCTCACTGTTAATGTGAGGTTTTAGCCAGGTTTCTGTCAGGATGACTATATCTGGGGAGTACAAGTCTATGGTGGCATGGAGTTCATGGACTTTGTTGGATATACTTCTAATATTTAGGCTTAGTAGAAGGAAGTCACTTGGCTTTCTATTGGCTGTAATATGGGAGACATTGTGGTTTCTAGTTTGATTATGAGGATTGAGGTTGCAGATGGTAGGGCCAGGGTTGGGGTGGATGTCTCCACTTAGGGCTAGTTTTGATATGCATGAAGTTATTAGTTTTCTCAGTTTTTGAATGTGTTTGTTTATAAGGGAAACTTTATGATTGTGCTCTGTGGGTAATAGGTATGGTGGGAGGGTTATTATGTTAAGTTGTAGGGATGCTTTATGTTTGAGTAATATAGTTGTTAGAATATGTGGGGGGTACATAGGGATGGTTCTTGAGTTGGTGGGAGGGGAGATGAGTGAGGGTGAGACATGAGTGGTGGTGTGAGTAGTAGTACAGTGGTAGTGGTTGAGTGGGGGAATGACGGAGCTTTGGTAGGATGTAAGATATGCAAGGAGAGTGCATGCAGTGAGCATAGGTAAGGTATGCTTGTACATGTTAGTTGAGGAGGTGTGATAGTAGTGGGAAGATGGAGGAGGTAGTGTTGGGTTAGCACTGCGGTTGGCTATTGGAAAGATGGGAGGGGTTTGTGAGTGTAATAAAGGTGGGACCATTGGGGGTGGGAGGGAATAGGGGGCAGGCTGAGGAGCGAAGCGGGTAGAAACCATGTTAGTTGCCCTTATGAGGTGGCTGGAAATAATCAGGTAACAGAGTTAACTGATAAATGAACATATGATAGTGACAAGGGTGGTTGTAGTTTTAAAAATGGTGCCTGCCACAGGTAATATTTATTAACTTTGGGATTGTCTTAAGGTAATAAACAGGGAAGGGGTAGGGGAAAGCAAGGGTGTGAGCAGGCAGTTCTTTGTACTGCTGCTAATGAGCCAAAGCAAAGACAAGTTTGTGTTTAAGAAACAATCACAATTGACCAAGGACTGCTCTGAAACTGTAAGTAATTTCTTAACCATTTCTCAGGTGGAAAAACAGGATAACCTTGTATCAGTAGGCTACTGTGGTCTCAGTTTAAATTAACAAACACACAGTATTGATCAGATATGGATACTATTTGTTAACAGAAGGGAATAAGAGAGAAAGTGGAAGATGAGTGTGTGTGTGTGTGTGTGTGGGGGGGGGGGGTTGCTTACAAACCAAACCAGAGTGCTCTCTCCAGGGAAAAATGAATATTGACTCATACAGGTAGACACATACTCAAAGTTAACTTTAGCTGTTTGCAGACAGTACAGACCCGGACTGCGCTTTTCTTACAAGAATGATAAAGGTGGTACCACAGTTGAATACTTAAGAGTGGTGTTAGGTTCAAAGTTAACTTTAGCTGTTTGCAGACAGTTCAGACCCGGACTGCACTTTTCTTATAAGAATGATAAAGGTGGTACCGCAGTTGAATACTTAAGAGTGGTGTTAGGTTCAGTGTTAACTTTAGTTGTTTGCAGACAGTTCAGACCCGGACTGCACTTTTCTTATAAGAATGATAAAGGTGGTACCGCAGCTGATTACTTAGAGTGGTGTTAGGTCTAGAAAAGAAGAGTACAGAGAGGAGTAAGCACTTTGAGATGGTAAAGATATATTATAAAGATTATAAAAACACACTGAGCAAATAGCTACCACATGCAGGAAAATATGTCTTGAACCAACTACTAGTATATGCAGATACTGAGCCAAATGGAAAAACATCTGTTAGAAGAAACCTCAGACAGTTATGCAGTCACAGATAAAAATATAGCGAGCAGCACTCTGTCGTGGTTTTCTAATGTGATTCTATCCACCAGTAACAGCACAATTATATAGAAATAATTAGACACCAGTATGAGCTGTCTACACACAACACAATTACATGAATAACATTAGTGAACAAGGTGCAGCTGTGCAAATATACCATACTATTATTCTAAAAACAACTTTGATGCAGACAAAATGCTAGCATGCCATAGTAACTTCCAATAATAAAGCATAAATCATATTAGATGTCTTAACACAATTCAACATAAACATATACAGTTGTAAAATGTCTAACAAAATTCAACATAAATAGGTATTTACAGTTGTAAAACACTTACTGGAGAGACACTGAGCACCTTGTATCAGTAGGCTACTGTGGTCTCAGTTTAAATTAACAAACACACAGTATTGATCAGTTATGGATACTATTTGCTAACAGAAGGGAATAAGAGAGAAAGTGGAAGATGAGTGTGTGTGTGTGTGTGTGTGGGGGGGGGGGGTTGCTTACAAGCCAAAGCAGAGTGGTCTCCAGGGGAAAATGAATATTGGCTCAAACAGGTAGACACATACTCAAAGTTAATTTTAGCTGTTTGCAGACAGCTCAGACCCGGACTGCACTTTTCTTATAAGAATGATAAAGGTGGTACCGCAGTTGAATACTTAAGAGTGGTGTTAGGTTCAAAGCTTAGGTTCAAAGTTAACTTTAGCTGTTTGCAGAAAGTTCAGACCAGGACTGCGCTTTTCTTATAAGAATGATAAAGGTGGTACCACAGCTGAATACTTAAGAGTGGTGTTAGGTTCAAAGTTTAGGTTCAAAGTTAACTTTAGCTATTTGCAGACAGTTCAGACCCGGACTGCGCTTTTCTTTTAAGAATGATAAAGGTGGTACTACAGTTGAATACTTAAGAGTGTTGTTAGGTTCAAAGTTAACTTTAGTGTTTGCAGACAGTTCAGACCCGGACTGCGCTTTTCTTATAAGAATGATAAAGGTGGTACCGCAGTTGAATACTTAAGAATGGTGTTAGGTTCAAAGTTAACTTTAGCTGTTTGCAGACAGTTCAGACCCGGACTGCACTTTTCTTATAAGAATGATAAAGGTGGTACCACAGTTGAATACTTAAGAGTGGTGTTAGGTTCAAAGTTAACTTTAGTTGTTTGCAGACAGTTCGGACCCGGACTGCGCTTTTCTTATAAGAACGATAAAGGTGGTACCGCAGTTGAATACTTAAGAGTGGTGTTAGGTTCAAAGTTAACTGTAGCTGTTTGCAGACAGTTCAGACCCGGACTGCGCTTTTCTTATAAGAATGATAAAGGTGGTACCACAGCTGAATACTTAAGAGTGGTGTTAGGATCAAAGTTAACTTTAGCTGTTTGCAGAAAGTTCAGAGCCGGACTGTGCTTTTCTTATAAGAATGATAAAGGTGGTACCGCAGTTGAATACTTAAGAGTGGTGTTAGGTTCAAAGTTAACTTTAGCTGTTTGCAGACAGTTCAGACCATGACTGCACTTTTCTTATAAGAATGATAAAGGTGGTACCACAGTTGAATACTTAAGAGTGGTGTTAGGTTCAAAGTTAACTTTAGCTGTTTGCAGACAGTTCAGACCCGGACTGCGCTTTTCTTATAAGAATGATAAAGTTGGTACCACAGTTGAATACTTAAGAGTGGTGTTAGGTTCAAAGTTAACTTTTGCTGTTTGCAGACAGTTCAGACACGGACTGCGCTTTTCTTATAAGAATGATAAAGGTGGTACCGCAGTTGAATACTTAAGAGTGGTGTTAGGTTCAAAGTTAACTGTAGCTGTTTGCAGACAGTTCAGACCCGGACTGCGCTTTTCTTATAAGAATGATAAAGGTGGTACCACAGTTGAATACTTAAGAGTGGTGTTAGGTTCAAAGTTAACTGTAGCTGTTTGCAGACAGTTCAGACCCGGACTGTGCTTTTCTTATAAGAATGATAAAGGTGGTACCGCAGTTGAATACTTAAGAGTGGTGTTAGGTTCAAAGTTAACTGTAGCTGTTTGCAGACAGTTCAGACCCGGACTGTGCTTTTCTTATAAGAATGATAAAGGTGGTACCACAGTTGAATACTTAAGAATGGTGTTAGGTTCAAAGTTAACTTTTGCTGTTTGCAGACAGTTCAGACACGGACTGCGCTTTTCTTATAAGAATGATAAAGGTGGTACCACAGTTGAATACTTAAGAGTGGTGTTAGGTTCAAAGTTTAGGTTCAAAGTTAACTTTAGTTGTTTGCAGACAGTTCAGACCCGGACTGCGCTTTTCTTATAAGAATGATAAAGGTGGTACCGCAGTTGAATACTTAAGAGTGGTGTTAGGTTCAAAGTTAACTTTTGCTGTTTGCAGACAGTTCCGACCCGGACTGCACTTTTCTTACAAGAATGATAAAGGTGGTACCGCAGTTGAATACTTAAGAGTGGTGTTAGGATCAAAGTTAACTTTAGCTGTTTGCAGAAAGTTCAGAGCCGGACTGTGCTTTTCTTATAAGAATGATAAAGGTGGTACCACAGTTGAATACTTAAGAGTGGTGTTAGGTTCAAAGTTTAGGTTCAAAGTTAACTTTAGTTGTTTGCAGACAGTTCAGACCCAGACTGCGCTTTTCTTATAAGAATGATAAAGGTGGTACCACAGTTGAATACTTAAGAGTGGTGTTAGGTTCAAAGTTAACTTTAGCTGTTTGCAGACAGTTCAGACCCGGACTGCGCTTTTCTTACAAGAATGATAAAGGTGGTACTAGAGTTGAATACTTAAGAGTGGTGTTAGGTTCAAAGTTAACTGTAGCTGTTTGCAGAAAGTTCAGACCCGGACTGCGCTTTTCTTATAAGAATGATAAAGGTGGTACTACAGTTGAATACTTAAGAGTGTTGTTAGGTTCAAAGTTAACTTTAGCTGTTTGCAGACAGTACAGACCCGGACTGTGCTTTTCTTATAAGAATGATAAAGGTGGTACCGCAGTTGAATACTTAAGAGTGGTGTTAGGTTCAAAGTTAACTTTAGCTGTTTGCAGACAGTTCAGACCCGGACTGCGCTTTTCTTATAAGAATGATACAGGTGGTACCGCAGTTGAATACTTAAGAGTGGTGTTAGGTTTAAAGTTAACTTTAGCTGTTTGGAGACAGTTCAGACCCGGACTGCGCTTTTCTTATAAGAATGATAAAGGTGGTACCACAGTTGAATACTTAAGAGTGGTGTTAGGTTCAGTGTTAACTTTAGCTGTTTGCAGACAGTTCAGACACGGACTGCGCTTTTCTTATAAGGATGATAAAGGCGGTACCGCAGTTGAATACTTAAGAGTGGTGTTAGGTTCAAAGTTAACTTTTGCTGTTTGCAGACAGTTCCGACCCGGACTGCACTTTTCTTATAAGAATGATAAAGTTGGTACCACAGTTGAATACTTAAGAGTGGTGTTAGGTTCAAAGTTAACTTTAGCTGTTTGCAGACAGTTCAGACCCGGACTGCGCTTTTCTTATAAGAATGATAAAGGTGGTACCGCAGTTGAATACTTAAGAGTGGTGTTAGGTTTAAAGTTAACTGTAGCTGTTTGCAGACAGTTCAGACCCGGACTGTGCTTTTCTTATAAGAATGATAAAGGTGGTACCGCAGTTGAATACTTAAGAGTGGTGTTAGGTTCAAAGTTAACTTTAGCTGTTTGCAGACAGTACAGACCCGGACTGCGCTTTTTTTATAAGAATGATAAAGGTGGTACCACAGTTGAATACTTAAGAGTGGTGTTAGGTTCAGTGTTAACTTTAGCTGTTTGCAGACAGTTCAGACACGGACTGCGCTTTTCTTATAAGGATGATAAAGGCGGTACCACAGTTGAATACTTAAGAGTGGTGTTAGGTTCAAAGTTAACTTTTGCTGTTTGCAGACAGTTCCGACCCGGACTGCACTTTTCTTATAAGAATGATAAAGTTGGTACCACAGTTGAATACTTAAGAGTGGTGTTATGTCTAGAAAAGAAGAGTACAGAGAGGAGTAAGCACTTTGAGATGGTAAAGATATATTATAAAGATTATAAAAAACAAACTGAGCAAATAGCTACTGTATGCAAGAAAATATGTCTTGAACCAACTACTAGTATATGCAGATACTGAGCCAAATGGAAAAACATCTGTTAGAAGAAACCTCAGACAGTTATGCAGTCACAGATAAAAATATAGTGAGCAGCACTCTGTTGTGGTTTTCTAATGTGATTCTATCCACCAGTAACAGCACAATTATATAGAAATAATTAGACACCAGTATGAGCTGTCTACACACAACACAATTACATGAATAACATTAGTGAACAAGGTGCAGCTGTGCAAATATACCATACTATTATTCTAAAAACAACTTGGATGCAGACAAAATGCTAGCATGCCATAGTAACTTCCAATAATAAAGCATAAATCATGTTAGATGTCTTAACACAATTCAACATAAACATATACAGTTGTAAAATGTCTAACAAAATTCAACATAAATAGGTATTTACAGTTGTAAAACACTTACTGGAGAGACACTGAGCACCTTGTATCAGTAGGCTACTGTGGTCTCAGTTTAAATTAACAAACACACAGTACTGATCAGTTATGGATAATATTTTCTAACAGAAGGGAATAAGAGAGAAAGTGGAAGATGAGTGTGTGTGTGTGTGTGTGTGTGTGTGTGTGTGTGTGTGTGTGTGTGTGTGTGTGTGTGTGTGTGTAGGGGTGGGGGGTGGGGGGGGTTGCTTACAAGCCAAAGCAGAGTGGTCTCCAGGGGAAAATGAATATTGGCTCAAACAGGTAGACACATACTCAAAGTTAATTTTAGCTGTTTGCAGACAGTTCAGACCCGGACTGCACTTTTCTTATAAGAATGATAAAGGTGGTACCACAGTTGAATACTTAAGAGTTGTGTTAGGTTCAAAGTTTAGGTTCAAAGTTAACTTTAGCTGTTTGCAGACAGTTCAGACCGAGACTACGCTTTTCTTATAAGAATGATAAAGGTGGTACCGCAGTTGAATACTTAAGAGTGGTGTTAGGTTCAAAGTTTAGGTTCAAAGTTAACTTTAGTTGTTTGCAGACAGTTCAGACCCGGACTGCGCTTTTCTTATAAGAATGATAAAGGTGGTACCACAGTTGAATACTTAAGAGTGGTGTTAGGTTCAAAGTTAACTTAAGCTGTTTGCAGAAAGTTCAGACCCGGACTGCGCTTTTTTTATAAGAATGATAAAGGTGGTACCGCAGCTGATTACTTAGAGTGGTGTTAGGTCTAGAAAAGAAGAGTACAGAGAGGAGTAAGCACTTTGAGATGGTAAAGATATATTATAAAGATTATAAAAACACACTGAGCAAATAGCTACCACATGCAGGAAAATATGTCTTGAACCAACTACTAGTATAAACAGATACTGAGCCAAATGGAAAAAACATCTGTTAGAAGAAACCTCAGACAGTTATGCAGTCACAGATAAAAGTATAGCGAGCAGCACTCTGTCGTGGTTTTCTAATGTGATTCTATCCACCAGTAACAGCACAATTATATAGAAATAATTAGACACCAGTATGAGCTGTCTACACACAACACAATTACATGAATAACATTAGTGAACAAGGTGCAGCTGTGCAAATATACCATACTATTATTCTAAAAACAACTTTGATGCAGACAAAATGCTAGCATGGCATAGTAACTTCCAATAATAAAGCATAAATCATATTAGATGTCTTAACACAATTCAACATAAACATATACAGTTGTAAAATGTCTAACAAAATTCAACATAAATAGGCATTTACAGTTGTAAAACACTTACTGGAGAGACACTGTGCACCTTGTATCAGTAGGCTACTGTGGTCTCAGTTTAAATTAACAAACACACAGTATTGATCAGTTATGGATACTATTTGCTTACAGAAGGGAATAAGAGAGAAAGTGGAAGATGAGTGTGAGTGTGTGTGTGTGTGTGTGTGTGTGTGTGTGTGTGTGTGTGTGTGTGTGTGTGTGTGTGTGTGTGGGTGGGAGGGGGGGGGGTTGCTTACAAGCCAAAGCAGAGTGGTCTCCAGGGGAAAATGAATATTGGCTCAAACAGGTAGACACGTACTCAAAGTTAATTTTAGCTGTTTGCAGACAGCTCAGACCTGGACTGCACTTTTCTTATAAGAATGATAAAGGTGGTACCGCAGCTGATTACTTAAGATTTGTGTTAGGTTCAAAGTTTAGGTTCAAAGTTAACTTTAGCTATTTGCAGACAGTTCAGACCCGGACTGCGCTTTTCTTATAAGAATGATAAAGGTGGTACCGCAGTTGAATACTTAAGAGTGGTGTTAGGTTCAAAGTTAACTTTAGCTGTTTGCAGACAGCTCAGACCTGGACTGCACTTTTCTTATAAGAATGATAAAGGTGGTACCACAGTTGAATACTTAAGAGTGTTGTTAGGTTCAAAGTTAACTTTAGTTGTTTGCTGACAGTTCTGACCCGGACTGCACTTTTCTTATAAGAATGATAAAGGTGGTACCGCAGTTGAATACTTAAGAATGGTGTTAGGTTAAAAGTTAACTTTAGTTGTTTGCATACAGTTCAGACCCGGACTGCGCTTTTCTTATAAGAATGATAAAGGTGGTACCGCAGTTGAATACTTAAGAGTGGTGTTAGGTTCAAAGTTAACTTTAGTTGTTTGCAGACAGTTCAGACCCGGACTGCGCTTTTCTTACAAGAATGATAAAGGTGGTACCGCAGTTGAATACTTAAGAATGGTGTTAGGTTAAAAGTTAACTTTAGTTGTTTGCAGACAGTTCAGACCCGGACTGCGCTTTTCTTACAAGAATGATAAAGGTGGTACTACAGTTGAATACTTAAGAGTGGTGTTAGGTTCAAAGTTAACTTTAGCTGTTTGCAGACAGTTCAGACCCGGACTGCGCTTTTCTTATAAGAATGATAAAGGTGGTACCACAGTTGAATACTTAAGAGTGGTGTTAGGTTCAAAGTTAACTTTAGCTGTTTGCAGACAGTTCAGACCCGGACTGCGCTTTTCTTATAAGAATGATAAAGGTGGTACCGCAGTTGAATACTTAAGAGTGGTGTTAGGTTGGAGAGACACTGAGCTCCTCATGGGGCCTGTAGCAGAGTGGATTGTAGTTTTAAAAATGATAAAACGTTGGCAGCATTAGGGTTAAACAGGGAATGTAATTGGAAATGCATGATTGGTTAATTACGCTTGTATTGTTTTATTGTTTCTTAATTGCTGTGATTATATACGGGATTGCTTTTTCTTAGTGTTTTGCACTCTTTGAAGGCATTTGTGCTGAGGCGCTAAGTGAAGTCAATAAACTTTTGCTCAGTTTTTGGAGATTGTTTTGATTTAATATACACTTCCTCTGCTTGCCCTACACAATAGCTATAATGCTATAGTATTTAAAAAGCCCTGAGCAAAATATTTTGTTTTCTAAAATCTCTCTGACTAGTGCATACATCTCTTCCTATTACTTGCTTCCACAAAATACTCTCCCTAGAACTCTGACTGTTCCACTTTCTTTTGCTATCACCTTATACCAGCAACTTAAGTTGACTCTTTTATCCAGCTCTAGCTAAACAAAAAAAAGTGTAACCATTTAACTCACACATTACCACATAAGATTTATTTTTTTTTATTTTCTTACCTGTACAGAATATCTTTCAGTCAAAACTCTAAAGAAAGTACCTTGTCTTTACTTGCCCCAGGTGCATGGAACATCCCCACTTGACATCAGCAAGCTCTGTAGTCTCCCTTTATTTAGACAAGTGCTGCACAGTCATCTCTAAGCTACCACATGGGGTAAATTATGTGAATCCACTTCCCTTTAGCCTTTGCACATTGCTCTTCATTATGTCTGCACTATCTGCACTTTCTTCATTTAAAGACCACTTTCATTACATTTTTGGTGTACATAGTCCTCTTATGCTAAACATGAATTTTGATGTGCTTATTTCACTATTAGAAAATGCAAGCAAAAGGCAAACAGGCCATTCAGTAAAAACTGTAAGAAAATTTCAGCCAAGCTACAGTCTTCACTGTGTAATACCGTAAACCTTCTGTAGTGGAGGTCCATGGGACATATGGAAATGACCCCTTAAGGATATACCATTGTTTTGACTGTATAGATTCTGAATGCCACTGACTTTTTTTTTACTTTTTAGAGTAGTACTGTTTTGTAGTCTGTAATGAACTCTCATTTTGCTTGTGTATTACATTGTTAATGATATTAGAAATAATTGCCTCTTGCCTGGGTCAGGGCTACAAATTGTCTTCTGACCAGCCAAATCACCTAGTTAACAGATGAAAATAATCAGACAAATGCATACATTCAAATATACATATATGTATTACAATCCTTGCTTATAAACTAAAATAACATATTGCTTTTCAAATCCTTCCACAAAGATAATTCCACGGAGTGAATATATTAGAAATAAAGAAAGACAGCACCATAATTCTTGAATGGGAACCCATAGATGGCAGGTGGAAAATTGGGGGATAAAATATTTTTCACACACCAAATTTCTTGGTCAGGAATTTTTTTTTTAATTTTTGTTTCTGAAATATGTGACCATTTTAAAAAGAAAACATAGTAAATTAGGTAGCTAGACCAAAGATAAAGGCTATTATCCCCACATAAAGCATATTTGAAGGAATACGCTGAAAGAAAGTATTTTACAAAATCTGAATTACCATAAAGGTAATGTGCAAATTGCTTGTTTTGTAAATTGAATGTAAACAGAGGTCACAGAGGGTGTTAAAACATCATATTAAGCTAGTAGGAATGAATATGTCTTGTGATTACTTTTTATATGGAAACTCAAATGCTGTGAGAAAACTTGCTGGGTGGATAAAAGAAAATTATATTTTATAATAAAGACAAACTGATGTGGCACAACAGGTAAGGGGAATATTATAAAAAGATTACTAAACTGGTGAAGCTTGTCCATGAGTATGAATGGGAAGATAAGGAATAGACTAGAAAGTCGAACTACTTTACCTGTCTTGGAATAAGTAATTGAGATGAAGAATAATTAAGGGAAGGAAAAGGGAGGACAAAGCACACACACAAGCACACACACACACACACACACACACACACACACACACACACACACACGCACGCACACACACACGCACACACACACACACACACACACACACACACACACACACACACACACACACACACACACACACACACACGCACACACACATGCACACATACACACACACACACACACACACACACACACACACACACACACATACACGCACGCACGCACACACGCACACATACACACACACTCTCACACACACACACACACACACACACACACACACACACACACACACACACACACACACACACACACAGATAAAAATCTTTAAATAAGAGCCAGATGAAATTAACTTAGATAAAGATTTGTGCAACATAATTTTAAACAAAGTATGACAAACTTGGCAGTTGCCTGTTGATATTCCAAGGACCATAACTGCGACACTTAGACCAGTGGAATTGCAATTGAAAATGTGGTGAATATATTCCTTGGGGTTGAAAAACACGTATTTAAGATTCTGATCTAGCCACATTGCATTCACCTAGGGACATACTGCATCCTAGTGCTTACAGCTGTGTTTTGCAATAGTGCTTAGTGTTTCTCAATACCTCCCTGCCCTGGTGTGAGGGTTTGTACCTCAGTGTATTTCCCCCACTCAGGGCTACAGTAGTTAGCATATATGGAAAGCACAACCACTCATAGGGTGCAGCAAAAACGTTTTAAAGGTGTAACAGCAAGGTTTGTTACGAATTTATTTTATTTTTGTTTTATTTTATTTAATGTTTGTAATGTCAGTATTTTGCTTGAAATGTGGACAATCATAGTGTCAGACCTTATCTTCTACTAGGGAGACATATTGGATTGTTTAAATATACACTGAAATTGAAAATGAACAGTCAAAGCATTTCTGAGGAAAACAGTCACAGACTGTAACCTGTTATATAAAAATGTAATGAATAATCTTGCTCATAGAAAAGCAGCAGTTTTCCTTGATTCTAGTTAAGTTAGAATAATGAAAACAGTGACCTTTAGCAAAGACAGTATAGCATGCAATACAGTGAATTCTATATTATTTTAGAAAATGCTAATGGTAGAATAATTACAAAAATACTGTTCTGTATAATTTTTTCACATTTATAGAACTATTCTACCAAACTGAAACATTTTTTCACTACTCAAAATGTTTCATTTTCCTTTCATTCTGACAATGTGTTACACATAAAGTCAGCCTCACTATTGTTCCTCATGTTTCTTCTTTTAACCCATTCCTGCAGTTTCACTGCACACTGTTTACTTACAACATTAAGAAAACAGATTAATAATGTAGGTCACTGATTATTACCAGAATGATTTATCTATCCATCCATCCACAACCCCTTTTTCCCATTTCTGCATATAAGGTTGGGATGTTACTTCAACAGTGACAATCATCTAGAGCCAAGGTTTACACCACTGGGTGGCTAGCCCTGTCGCAGTATAGAGCATGTAAAACGATTCATACTAGATATAGACAGCAAAGTCAAATTTTAGGTTTTCTTTGTCAGTCACAGATAGTGAGCCTCATACCTCATCTACATAATATGTCCTGAAGCTACAATCCTAAGCTTGAACAGTAGCATTGGTACATGAACAGCTGTTCCAAACTTAAATGACAACTCCACATACATTTTAAGGTTCTCATCACAAAGTACTTTTTGTCCCTTTAAATTGAAACCTACAGCAAAAATACAAAGAAAACATTATTTAGGTATTGCTGCCTTTGTTTCCTACTTAAGCTTGAAGCTGTAGTCTCTCTATATGCAATTCTAACTTTGTATGAGATTCCATATTATTCTTTATTATTTGTTAGAATAACTAGTATATCTTGCAATCGGTCTTTGGCTGAGGCATGAGTGGGTAAAGTACAACTACATCTAAGATATTTATTAATTAGATTACTAATTGTAGTAAAAAGTCCAGCAAAATTATGGTAAAAATGTCACTCCAGGTATGAGCTGCAAGTCTTGTTTCAAATGTGGGCTTACATTTTTAAGTGAGCAGCTTCACACCTCTTTTTGAAACCAATGCATGGAACTATAATTCTGAGTTTAGTTAAAGATGTATAAGTCAGCTACTCTTTCAGGGGTAATATTCAAATGTACCTTAAAATGTCATGCAAGAGATGGCTCAGACAAAGGGACTGTCACAACAGCTGTTTTATAGGTAGCTGTTTTTTGTGTGCAAACAATGACTTGTTTCCTGCCTTTCTAAGCTAGTATAGTCCAGTTTTCAGGTTAGTGCTGAATTCAGGGCTGTGTTACAAATCTCTGTGTTTGCCCATACCTTACTTGGATAGAAGGAAGTTTCTCTGTTCACCTGTGAGAGAGGGGAGGTTTGAGCAGCCTATCTGTCCCTGGAGGAGTGGTTTCAGGCCAGAAATTAATAGTTTATTGGCCATTTTGGGCTAATTTCTATCTCTTTCATTTCCCTGCTATAAATACCATATTTGCCTGGTTTTGCACGCTGGGCAGCACCGGTTAGCTAGGGTAAAACTATTCCCGGCTCCACAAAGTCTCCTCTTCAATTTTTCTCTTGGAACTAGACAAACATTCAACTTAAGCACTCAAGCCATTCATTTCTCAGCCCGGCACTTGCTCAAAACTTATAGCAAGCACTTAGAAACCCTAGCACTAGACCCTCCTGTACAGTACAGAAGGACAAGGCTCTCTATTTGACCTTACCAGCCATCCAGTAAAACAGTTCACTGTATCTGTCCAGGCATGTCCAAAAGGCAGTTTCAGGTGTACTCTCCAGTCCAACTGGTGATTCTGGGCATTTTGAGGCAATGTTACAACTGCCTCATGTACACAGACAACCCCCTCCTCCTACCACCAAACACTAATACATGTGAGAGATGCAGTTATACTGCCAAACTAGAGGCTAAGCTCTCTCAACCCAAGACTGGATCAGACAATCAAGAGGAGAAGGGAAATACTTGCATCACACCACCAGTCTTACATTGACCTATTCAACCAGCACTGGCAAAAACACACATAAATACACAAAAACATACTCGGAGGCTCTAAATAAAAATCTGCAAAACCAAGAGAGACCTCCAAATTAAACATCCAAGCAGCCTCCACCCCCAACACAAACCATGAAACACAAACCAGTGTGCCATGCAATTACAGCCCTTAAGGCAAAATAACATACCCAACATAATAGTAATAGGTGACTCTATAGTCAGGCACACTGACGTCCCACTCACTAGGCTGAATAAGGAGAAGGTTACTGTTAGCTGCCTGTCGGGTGCCAGGATCCGCCACATAACACAAGCACTCCGGTCACTCCAGAACAAATACAAATATGACTCTGTCATTGGCCATGTTGGTGTGAATGACCTGAGCCATACCTCCCTGGACTACATGAAAAGAGACATGGAAGAGCTCTCTGATCATGTAGCCCATGCCGGTATGACCCTGACCCTGAGCAGCATCCTGCCCTCACCAAGAATGATACCATGGTATAAAGAAAAAATTCCCGATTTCAACAATTGGCTAAGTTTCTGGTGTCATTCAAAGGGGATCCAGTGTCTGTCCGCCTGGGATGACATGCTCGACAAGCCATGCTGCTTCACTAGAGATGGCTTGCACCTGTCACCCTTAATCTTTCGAATACTTGCCAAGGCTCTTGCCACCCCCATAGTGCCTTTTTTTAGGCAAGGCTCAAAAGACAAACCCACCGCCATAAATAGCACAAGTAACAAAAAACTGAGGGTAATGCTACTCAATGCCAGAAGTCTAAACCTCAAAATGCACACACTCGAGGCACTCCTCAGTATGGAGAAAATCGATATATGTACGGTAACAGAAACCTGGTTTAAGGCTCCAGAGAGCACCCCAATACTACCAGGCTACAACTCATACCACACATTTCAGCCAGAACCCAAACCAAAATACAAAAGGCAGGGGTGTATCCATATTCATCAAGGATACCCACACCTCCAGGTTAGTGGCACAGGACGATGCTTCAGAAATCATCCACGTGCAACTAACAATGGGCAAAACTGCAATTCAAATTGTAGCTTGCTACAGATCACCCACCATGTCCCAGGATCCCCATTCCACATTTCTGGAAACACTGGAAACATAAATGTCCTGCTAAACACACTAATATTGGTCGATTTCAATTACCCAAACATTAACTGGGAGAACTACTCAAGTACTAACTCCCTTGCCCAACTTTACCTAGAATTTATAAACTCAAATGCCCTGGTTCAACTGGTCAACACTCCCACCAGAGGTGACAACATATTGGACCTGGTCATCACCAGCATGGGCAACTGGTGTTCCACACCAGAGGTCAACCCCTCACTGGTTAGATCTGACCATAAACAAATCACTTTGGATATCCATATTCCGCCCCCACCCCTGGACAAGAAAGCCACCATGAATAACTTTTCAAAAGCAAACTTCATGTTACTTAAGACTGAGGTGGAAAGTTTCAAAGCCCCCATACTGAAGGATAACATTGTCCAAGCTGCAAAATCCTTTACTAATGCATTCTATGGGCAGCTACAAGAATGCACGGATCGTGCCATCCCAAGACTCACTCCTCCAAGAAAAGGAAACCACTCTGGTGGACTCCTGCCATAAACAAGCTATACAATAGAAGGAAGTAACTAGTACAGAAAAGAGTAAAATCCCAAGAAGGGAAGACATCCGTGATCACTATCAGCAAGAAACTATGATCCCTCATAAAATCATCCAAGGCCAGCTTTGAAAGAAAAATTGCCAAGGACTCCAAAGATAACCACAAGGCATTCTTTAGCTATGTCAAGAATCTAAGTGGCAATGCTCAGATCTGCTCGGGGTTAGTGCAGAATGGCACAAAATACATTGAACCGACCGATATCGCTAACTTCCTGGCAGACAGGTTAATCTCAAGCTTCATCCCCCTCTCACCCCCAAAAGGGCCCATAACCATAGCAGAAGAATGTCGAGTCCCTGAAATCACAGACAATCAGGTTAAAACAGCCCTCTCCAAAGCCAAAAACTCAGCATCAATGGGACTGGACAGTGTCCCAGGCTGCATCCTACACGAGCTCAAAGACGAACTAACCCCTCACCTAAACACACTGTTCAAACTCAGCCTCTCCACAGGCTACATACCCATAGAGTGGGGCACAGCAATGGTTATTCCGCTCCACAAAGGTGGAGTCACAACAGACCCCAGGAACTATCGCCCTATAAGTCTGACTAGCTTGGTCTGCAAGGCTATGGAGCAGATCATCATGGAACTCATTAACAGAGACATTGGGAACCTCCAACCACAGGACCCTACCCAGTTTGGTTTTGTTAAGGGCAGATCATACCTCCTAAACCTGATGGACTTCTTTGAGACAGTTACCAAGGCTATAGATGAGGGAAAGGTGGCACACACAGCCTACCTAGACCTCACTAAGGCCTTCAACACCATACCCCATTCTGGTATTATAGACAAGCACACCAGCCTGAACATAAACCCCTATGTCACAAGATGGGTTGCCAACTGGCTCACGGACAGAACCCACATGGTGAGAGTTGTGGGAGCTAGGACCATCTCTAAACGGTTACAAGTGGTGTTCCCCAGGGCTCAGTCCTAGGACTCCTCCTGTTCAGCATATACTTCTCAGAGGTACAGGCAAGCACAGGAGGACTATGGCTGACCAAGTTCGCAGACGACTGCAAACTAGGGGCTATAATTGACTCTCCGGCTGACACAGACATCTTCCAAAAGGGTCTCACTGAGACGGATACCTGGTGTCAAAATCATGGCCTCAAGCTAAATGCCAAAAAGTGCATAGTAATCCCCTTTGGAAAAAACAAAGTACCCACAAGGTGGTAGTCCCCTAAATATGGAAGACGTACTAAGGGATCTGGGGACCCAAGTAGATAGTAATCTCACCTTTGATAATCACATTGCCAAAGTGGTTAGAAAATCCTTCTATGTGGCCCACCTAATCACAAAAGGGTTCGCATCCAGATCAAAAGAGGTCATTTTGCCCCTCTACTCATCACTCATCAGACCCATCTTAGACTACAACACCCCATTTGGGATGTACCTTACAAGACACCTGCAACGGCTGGAAAGACCACATAAGTACCTCACCAAGAGGATCAATGGCCTCAAACAAATGCCTTATGCGGCTCGACTGAAGAAACTGCAATTGTACTCGGTTGCATACCGCCTACTCAGAGGTGATCTCTGCCTGACATACAAGGCCATGTCCAACCCAGAATCGATGGACATGCACCACCTAAAGAAAACCTTATCCCCTCGAGCCACATGCTCTAGGGATCTAAACCTCACCACAACAATAAATAGGACATGCTGGAGGGATAGATTCCTGTCCCAGAGACTTCCCATGCTTTGGAACAAGATCCCAATCTACATTAGGCAGAGCTCCTCGCTAACATTCTTCAAAAGAAACTTTGACGAGTGGATGGGAAACAGAAAGTTTACTTGGGGATCACTTCCGTGGCTCTGCTGGACAGAGGCACAGGGAACTAATCTAAGGGGACGGCGAAAGCCAACACATTCTGGCTAGGCTTATAAATGCCTTTGGGCAGATAGCCTAGTACCCACCTAAGAACCTATGAACCTATGAACTCTGTACATTTTATGTTACTTTTTATTTATCTTTCTGGTACTTTATGAAAAGTGGCTCAGTCTGGCAGGTCCAACCCGGTTAACCAAATGTAAATAAAATACATTTTCAAAGGCATCTCTACTAGATCCAAGGAAGTCTTAATTCGTCTTAATGCATATTGTATCAGACTCATTATTGAATATAATACACATTTTGACATGAATTTACCTAAACATATCACACAACTTGAGAGACCTCAGAGATTCATCAATAAAAAGATCATTGGACTTGAAAATCTTCGTTATCAGGAGAGATTCACAACTCTTTCTCTACTCAGTCTCTCACAGACTCCACCATAGAGATCTATGTCAATCATTTGATGCCATGAAAGATATAACCTATGTGACGTCCTCCCTCTGGGCCAGTAATCAAGGACCCTAAATCCTAACCACTGACACTGAAGAGGGATGTTCACCTGGAAAAACAAGAGATAGCCACAGTATTTCTAAATGCAGCATAATTTCCCTTAAGAGCACACAGGGAACACACTCAGTCTGGGGTCAGGATTTCTCTCTCTGTCTTCCTCCAGGTCCCCAATAAGATTCCCCACTGGTACAGCTGTAGAGTTGAGTCATCAGCCAAGGGATCCAAATCCACCAGCACCCTCTCTGTGAAACCAGTGCTTCATATCTCTGCTCAAAGCAGCTGACACTCACATGATTTACTATCTATACCCCCTTCTGCCTAGCCTATAAGGTAATTACTGCCACAAGATACTCCAAAGCCAGCTACCCTAAGGCTCTTACATGGGTACCCAATTATACTGTGTGAAAGTAATATTAATACAAATGGTAGTGTTTGACCAATGCAGTAAGGCTTTCAGGAGTGGCCACAGAGTCACCAAATAGATATAAGTACTCTCAAAGTTTAAAATATTCTCTAAAGAACCAGCCACAATGAAAAGTTTAAATATATTTAATAATAAATAATAAAATAACATGAAAATACAGAATATCTATTTACAAAAAACACCAGAATTTCATTCATGGGAAATATTAAAATAACACAGATGAATAGATTCATACAGATACAGAAAACCAGTACTTAACTAATCTCACTATACTTTCCTGACTGATCTAAAGAATTACTATTCCCTGGTCACTTATTAGAGCAAGGAATGATGAAGTGGGTGAGTGGTCTTCATTCTTTGTCAGGTTCCAAAAGCAGACTGCCCGGAGACTTCAGTCTCATCTAGTATTAAAACATAATTTTTGCCCTGATTACAGAAAGATATCGCATATATCTGGTTATCTGACTTCTGGTTCCATACTGCCCCCTTTCCTAGCAAATGACCCAGAATCTTGCATATATGTGCCAATAATACAGACACTTAGAGCTTTGTTAAGATCTGTTGCAGCTTCTGGGAGCCATAAAATAATAAAACACTTCCACTCTTCCTACAGAAGCTAGAAATCCATTCTCTGGCACCAACATTTCGTCTCTGGCTGCAAGCAGAGCTGTAAGACCAATCTTTATGAAGTAAATTAAGTAATTTAATTTGATACTATTTTTCAAAGCTAGCTGGACTGAGATTAACCTCTTATCTTCCACTATCCTTTGTTACAATATTAATTTCAATAGTTATAATACAGTCTGACATACAAGTGTATTTGTTTTTCTGTCCAGCAGGGCACACTGTTGGTACATTTTTAACACAAGCAGCTTTACAAATCAATTTTTCAACAGAAGCTGCTGTACAAATCAGTTTGATATACAAATGAAATATAATTCTTTACAAAACTCCAGTCAGCTTTGCTGGCATATGTTGCACATCCACTGCCATACTTCTCCTAGCATAGCTGTCAATACCTCACATTGTCACATTTCAATCCCCTTTGAAGACTCAAGCTAGTTTGTCAAGTGATGCTTGAGAAATGTTGCTTGAGAGGAATGAGCCTGTCTGAGTATACATTAACCCATACGCTGTCTTGAGAACCCATCTGCATTGACATTTCTGACCCCACTATAGTGTTGCACTGTCATATCATATGCCTACAACTTAGCCAGCACCTTAGTAACTTGGCATTTTGCTGGCTGGCTCTATGTAGCCATAGATCCCATTCAGACTTTTCCTGCCATCCATTGCAAATACTCAACACCAGGGCCTCCCTATCATGGTAAGGTTTCATTATGTTAACATGGTACAATTTGTGTGCTTGCCTCCTGCCTAACAGTTTTACCACATAGTTAACATCACTGACCTTCTTTCCAACTTTGAAGGGTCTCTCCCATGCTGCCTGCAGCTTATTGTGTCTGACAGGAATGAGAACCACAGCCTGCTGTCCCACAGCATAATCTCAGGCTCGAGCATTCCTGTCATACCATACCTTTTTCTGCTGTTGAGCGCCTGCCAGGTTCTTCTGGAGCAAGCTCATGAGCTCTCTAAGCCTTGTCCTGAGGTTTAAGACATATGCCACAACAGACGCCTTGTGGGATTCACACTTACTCTCCCACTCATCATGAGCCAAATCTAAAGGCCCCCTCACATTATTCCCATACAGCAACTCAAAGGCTGAAAAACCTGTGGATTCCTGGAGTACTTCTCTGTATCCAAACAGCAGATGGGGCAAATATTTGTTCCACTATCTCTTAGATTGGTTTGCAAATGTCTGTAGCATGGTATTTAGCGTAGAGTTTAACCTCTCCACAAGACCATTAGTCTGGGGATGGTAGGGGTGGTCTTTAGATGCTTCACCCCAAAGTACTTCCACAGACAAGACAGCAGGTCTGACCTGAAATTTGCACCTATGTCAGTCAGTATTTCTCTTGGGAAACCTACCCTGCTGAATATCTCTAACAAAGCATTTGTCACCTTCTCAGCCTCAATGGAGGACAGAGCCACTGCCTCAGAGTATCTAGTAGCATAATTTATACCACCAGATTATGCTTCTTCCCTGTGGAACTTGGGGTATTCAGAGCCCCCATAATATATATGGCTACCCTCTGAAATGGCTCCTCAATCACAAGTAAATGCATCAAAGTAGCTTTGATCTTGTCTTCTGCCTTGCATACTTTTGGCACTGCTCACAGGTCCTGTAGTATCCTGTTACATCCCTTACAATCCCAGGCCAGTAAAAGTTCTGCATAATATGTCTCTTGGTATGCTTTATGCCCATATGACCTGCAAAAGGAATGTCAGAGGCTATGGTTAGAATTACCAGATGGTAGGCTCTAGGCACTACCAACTGCTGTATTACCTTAACCCTCTAGCCCTCCCTTAGAGTTCCACTCTCTATACAGTAACCCTTTGTTCCAGTGTACAGACTCACCTTTTCCTTGAGAATCAGGTGCCTCCCTAGCTACCTCCCTCAAGTCATGTAATGTAGGGTCCAATAGCTGAGCCTGTCTGAACTCTATCCTTGTAACTCATCCCGGCTCACCTTCAACAGGAAATCTGGTATCGTCTGCCAGCAGTGCCTCACTATCAGCCTGGGTACTACCACTTACCTCTGCCCTTGCAGTCACTCTGTCCAAGGGAACAACATACCTCTCAACTGTACAGATTTTTATAGAATGTCCAGATTTTTGCTGCATATGTTTGGTCCATTTTTCATAAAATTGTGTGTTTCTAGCAAATTAGTGGAAAATCATTAAAGATTGAAGTTAGAAAATAATGACAGATATTTGAGTTTTAAACTTCATACCCTTAAGAAAATTAATGAAAATGAAAAACATGTTACTCTATCAACATTCTAAGCTTATAAGAGCAATATTTACAATTTGTCCCTATTTTTAGGCCTTTGTCCCACTTTTATTGATGGCTTTGTCCATATTTCATGCTTTATGAGGCTGAGACATATAATCATTACCTACCAGCAGCTCTGGCTGTCCTTCAGGCTCACTGCTACAGGGTAGCTGCCTCCCTGAAATAGCCACTTCACCAGCCTTAGCTTCAGGTGTGGGATCTGTCTGGGTCTCCCCCAGGCTACCAGACCCACATGCCTGTCTCCAAGTCTGACTGTGTGCAACTGCATGCACACAAGGTACAGCATTATCAAAATCATTCCCTGTCAAGACAACTGCAGGGATATCCTCAAACACACCTACTTGCTTGCTTTTCTACTCTCTTAGTCAAGGTGGAGCCTGGCCAAAGACATCTGGAATGGTGTCCCTCCTAAAGCTCTGACTAGAGTGGATGGCCCAAGCAAGTACTGCTCTTCTTTAAGTACTGTAGACTTCACAATGGTTATGTCAGGGGCTGTGTCTCTCTTAGCAGTGGCCTGTTTTCCATCCACTAAGATCGGACGTAAACTCTGGTGATAGTTTAGTACCTCTGTTGTCTCCGGACAACTTACTACTGGCATACCATTATTTCTGCTTGCTGGCTCCCCCACCTTTTGTTCTCCACCTTGCTTCAGTGGACATCTATATGACACATGGCCCCACTAGTAACATTTAAAACATTTAACCATTGATCCTGGCCATGTACCTGAACTAATGGCTTTCCCTGTTACTGGTGGACTCTGTTGGGGTGATTTTGTCTGCCCACCATGGGTTCCCTTATATCCATGTACAGCACTGGGTATCCCCTTCCTCTGCAGTGATGCCCTGCTTGCTAAGTAGAGACCCTCTTTTTTCCTCACCTCATCTGCAGAGTTATACTCCCGGTCTGACAACCAGATTCTCATGTCCTCAGGCAAAATGCTAAGGCCTTGTTCCCACACCAAAAGGTCTATCATCCTTTCAAAATGGTGACCTGACACCCACTCACCCACCCACCTATGAAAATAAGTGCTTAAGTCAGCAGTATAATCATATACACTTTCATCTGCCTTGCATCTATGCTCACGGAACTTTTTTCTGTAGGCTTCAAGTGTTAACTTAAAACATTCTAGTAAGCATTGCTTTACATTGTCATAGTTTAAACAATTAATATCAGATAATTTAGAAAGAGCAGTTACAGCTTTACCATGGAGGAAAGGGGTCAGGAATCATACCCGGAGCCCTTGGTCAAATCTCTGTAAACTGTGGAAGATGTTTACTGACCTTTATTGCTTCTAGAGTTCATTTATTCCATTCCCATTACCTCCATGGCACTGGTGAAGAGGCAGCATCTCCCTCTTATGTTGACACTGCTTCTCATTTTCTTCGGCTTCCAAATACCATAGACTCTTTGATGATTCTAATTCCAAATGTTTGTTCCCAAGTTTAAGTCTCTTTAACTCTAGACGGATTTTTAAGTCCTCTGAGGAAAAGGTGAACTGTCCTGTTTCTGAGGGCTGCAAATTCCCATCACCAGACTGGTTATCCTCCTGGTTGCTGGCCTGGTCTACAACTAAGGCTGAAATCATTTCCTCTTTAATAATGTTGGCATGCACCAGTCCTTTGGCTTTGCACACCTTGGCCAACTGGCTCTTTGTTAGCTTGCCATAATCCTATGCTGACATCTTCGCCTGCTTTCCCTAACTAAACTAAACTAACAAAAAAATAAATAAATAAAACGATTGTGATAATAAAACTGTGAATGTTTACTTTCTGGCTGCTGAGAATGCACACACCTTCAGTGACAAATGCCTATAGGCTACAGAAGTTCAATTAATGTCTGCACCACTGCTTACCAATATGTGACATCTCCCATTCTGGGTCAGTAATCAAGGAGCCTGAATCCTCATCACTGACACTGAAGAGATGAATTCACTTGGAACAATAATTGATACATACAGTATTTCCAGCTGCAGCTCTCTGCGTCAAGCACAACTTCCCTTAAGAGCACACAGGGAACACACTCAGTCCAGGGTCTGGATTTCTCTCTCTCTATCTCCCTCCAGGTCCCCAGTAAGACTCCCCACTAGCACAGCTGTAGAGTTGAGTCCTCAGCTGTCCAAGTCAAGTACTCCAGCACCCTCTCTGTGAAACCAGTGCTTTGTCTCCCTGCTCAAAGCAGCTGACACAGACACACACACACATTCACACACACACACACACACACACACACACACACACACACACACACACACACACACACACACACACACACACACACACACACACACACACACACACACATACACACACACACACACACACACACACACACACACACACACACACACACACACACACACCTGGGAAAGTCTGGCACAGATTTACTAGCTATGTCCCCTTCTGCTCAGACTATTAGGTAGTTACTACCACCTGACACTCCAAAGCAAACTACTCTAAGGCTCTTACCAGGGTACCCAATTATACCGAGTGAAATTAATATTAATGCAAATGGTAATGTTTGGCCAGTGAAACAAGGGTTTCAGGAGTGGCCACAGAGTCACCAAATAGATATGAGTACTATCAAAACTTAAAATATTCTCTAAAGGACCAGCCACAAAGAAAATTTTAAATATATTTAATAATAAATAATAAAAGAACATGAAAATACACAATATCTATTTACAACAAATACCAGAATTTCATTCACAGGAAATACTAAACTAATACAGATGAATATATTCATACAGATACAGAAAAAATAGTACTTAACTAATTTTACTATATTTTCCTGACTGATTTAAAGCATTACTATTCCCTTGTCACTTACTAGAGCAAGACAAGATGAAGTGGGTAAGTGGTGTTACTTTTTGTCAGGTTCCAAACGCAGACTGTTCTGAGACTTCAATCTCATCTAGTATTAAAACATCATTTTTGCCCTGGATTACAGAATGATGTCACATTCATCTAGTCATCTGACTCCTGTTCCCATACTACCCCCTTCCCTAGCATATTACTCAGAATCTTGCACATATGTGTCAATAATACATACTCTTAGAGGTTTGTTAAGATCTGTTGCAGCTTCTGGAAGTTATAAAACAATAAAACACTTCCACTCATCCTACAGGAGCTAATAAACCATTCTCTGGGACAGACATTTGCCTCTAGCTGCAATCAGAGCTTTAAGATACAATATTTATGGGCTAAATTAAGTAATTAAGCAATTTAATTTAATTTCATACTATTTTTCAAAGTTAGCTGGACTAAGATTAACCTCTTTTCTTCCAGTATCCTTTGTTACAATGTTAATTTCAATAGTTATAATACAGTATGACATGCAAGTGTAATTCTTTTTCTGTCTAGCAGGGCACACTGTTGGTACATTGTTAATACATGTAGCTTTACAAATAAATTTTTCAGCAGAAGCATCTGTACAAATCAGTCTGATATACAAATAACATATAATTCTTTACAAACTTTCAGCTAGCTGTGCTGGCATATGTTACACATCCACTGCCCTACTTCTCCTGGCATGGCTGGCAAAACCTCACATTGTCACACCCTATTTGATCTATTCCTTCACAGAACTAATGGTGCATCAAATACTCGATTAAAGAAACTAAATCTTCACCAGCAGATAAATAATACACATTGACATGACAGAATCATATCCCACCATATCCTTCACTTCTAGAACAAACTTCCATTACATGTCAGTTAGAATAACATCCTTGCCACCTTCAAGATAAACCTACATAGGGCAGCCTCAAATTTTCTGCTGGTCTATCTTATTCTGCCCTACTTGAGGCTAGAGAGAAATTTTGAATGGGGTTTTTTGGCTAGGCTTGAAATGGTCTGCAGACCAATTGCCTAGTACATACTAATGAACCTATAAATCAAGATAAATAATACTGTTTGAGAGAATGTCAGAAACACAGGAAAGCACAACACTTCAATAACTAGGCACTGGAAAAACAGGATCATAGTAATATTTTTCTCTTCATTTGGCAGTCTCTTCTCTCATGAGACATCAGAGTGGCAAAATCCTTAACTGTAAAATGAAATCACATTAAGCATGGTAATCCCTCATTGGGCAACTTTGAGGTATAGCACATTAGAAAATAATACCAATCACTTATAGCAGTATAGAGCTATCATTACTGCAGAAAATGATCAGTATGATAAAAAAATTGTAATTTTCATTGTCTGGGTGAGATAAAATCTCATCCTGAAATCAAGACAATACTAAAATTCTGATGTAAACAATGCATATAAAACTGAACAATACAGCAATATTAACAACAACAACAAAAATAGTAGTAGCCATTAGTTGCTCAATTGGCAGACAGAACCAGCCAGGTAGGATGGAAGTGAACAAGTGCTGCCAGCCAAAAACTCAAAAATTTTATGAGAGACAGGGCAGACATAAGAGGCAAAATTTGGGCCATTCTTCAATATCAGACAGCAGAGAATTATATAGAAGGATAAGAAATCATCCCATTCCTATACATACTAGTATCTGTAATGAACACGGACTACATGTTAGCTACATCATCGGTAATGATATAATTTTTAAAGTCCTCTGACTGGGTCAGAGCAGTATTGTTTCATCCTTATTTAGTAAAAGTGTGTTTATTATTTACTTTTGATGAATGAGGTGTCCACTGGGCCAACCATTTTCAGTGGAGGTCTGGAAAACCTTCAGAGAAGAAAGAAAAGAACATACTTAGCCTCCATTGATGCAGTTAATATCCTGTTCCAGGGTCATGAAGTACTACAAATCAATAAACAAACATAAAAACAGATAGACAGATAAAAAATAAAAGACATTTGGCAAATGACACATACCTGCAATGACAATACCCCAAATAGATTATACGCCATTCGGCACTGGAGAGTTTACTGCTAGGAGTTGGTTCTTGGATGCATACTTTAGGATTTATTTTGTCTTAGAGCATAGCAGAGTTAAGTTTAGCATGTCTGTGAATCTGTATGTCTTTTCTTTTACTTTTTGATCATCTACAATTTTTGAATCCTACTGCACTATTCTGTGTGTTACGATTGCATTTTTTTATAAATTCTCATTCTGTTTTAATGGAAGATAAGCTTTATAAATCTAACTAACATAAAAAAATCTTTAGCATAGGACTGATCTGCCAAGTTCCATTTTCTGTAGAAAATATTCTATGAATTATCATTTCATGTGCATGGTTTAGTGGAGGTATTGGCTATGTGTTATAGATAGTAATGTGTTGTATGACACCAGGAACACTGTGGTACAAGCAGTGTGTTTATCATCCTTCCTTTCTAAATCCTGCTTCCAGCAAACACACACAGTGTGGTGAACCCCCCAATCCTATCCATTCCCCATTCCTAGGATACATGGTAATCATGTCATAATCCCTCCCCCATCCATGTTCTAGTTCCAGAACACACGCACTAATGCTGTCATAATCCCTTTTCAGTGCATGGTCCAGTTTCAAGACACAAATAATGTGGTCATAACCACACCCCATTCCATTTTCCTGTCCCAGAACATACAATAACATTGTCAAAACACCTCATCGTCCATGCTGAAGCCCAAGGATACACAATAGTTGTTGATGTCACATCCGTTTTACCCATCCCTGGTTCAGTTCCTACACAAAAGTGATGTTATCAAATCCATTTTATGCATGTCCCTGTTTTTCTCTATGTATTAATGTTTGCATGTCCTTTCTCCACCCATATCTCCATCCAGGATCAGTCTGTATTGTTGTTCATGTACTGATCCTAGCGCACACAACAATTTTGAAAAAAAATTCTCATCTACACCCTGTTCTCAAAACATGCAGTATTGCTGTCCAAACCCATTTTGTATTGATTATTCAGTTCCATCACACATCAGTTCAGGTGTGTTCCTGGCACTCAGAAACCATTTCTTTATCTTCCACTCCATTACAGTGCAGTCCTTCACAAACACACACACACACACACACACACACACACACACACACACACACACACACACACACACACACACACACACACACACACACACACACACACACACACACACACACACACACACACACACACACACACACACACACACACACACACACACACGCACACACACGCACACACACACACACGCACACACACACACACACACACACACACACACACACACACACACACACACACACATGCTCACAGAGCAGTCCTATGTAGTTGCTATCCTCTAACTACAGGTTCTGTGCAGTCTCAAAAACAAAAAGTATGTATGTCCCTGACACAGTGAATAGCACTTTACAAAGCTATCAGTTTTTATTCTCATTTTAATATTGCTGAGGAAACACAAGGGTGTTACACAGAGTAATTTCTGCATAAGCCTGAACAAGCTGTCGATTGCTCATCAGTAATGGAGAACAGTGGACCTTGCATAAGTGCAAATCCAGAATACAGAGTGACGTGGATACACAAAGTCCAGTGTTCTCTGGTATCACCTGAAACTGCTACTGCCACTAAATGTGATAAAAGTAAAAAGCTTTTCATTACTGCTGAGCATATCTTTCAGCTGTCTGTGACATTGATTATAAAAATTCTTAACACTGAATGCGTAACATGCCCTTTAAATGTGGAACAGTGAGGAGCATGGACTTTTTAAGACTCAAAATGAGGAACATTCCTCATAATGAGACCACTTGAGAGGTATGAATAACAATAATGGGGTTTCTACCCATTACGTTTAGCTTTGCCCCTGTTTATTTAGCAAAGAAGTTGAGAGCTGTAGGTGAGAAGATATGTAGCGTCTCCTAGGTATTATACAAATGCCATGACATTCTGAGGGCTGTGCAAGAACAATGGTGCTGTCCAGTGTTTTCCATTATGTCTGTGTTCCACTGTTAATGTTGTAAACAGAAAAGAGTGAATGACAGCTGTCGTGGCATGTCAGGGCTCACAACCACTCTGCCCCACCCTGTCCAACTCTCCTAGTCACATTAAGGTATTGTTTTGCATTTATAAATAATGCAGGAAGCAATAGCATGCCCTGTATCACAAAGATTCCTAGTATGTAACTGGCCCTTGCGTTAACCCTTGAGGGTAACCAATTTCTTTGGAACAGCACAGCAGCCGCCACAGTAGAGATGTAAACTTTATAGAGATAAAACACCTCACATTGATACTCCACTCTGTTTTATGTTGCAAGGTTGCTAATGCCTTGCAAATCTGTTTATGAATCTCAGCTTTTAAGCAGTTTTCAAGTTATTTGGGTATACACGTGGAGAATGAGTTTTATCTATGGACCTTCAAGGGATGTATACAACAATGCCAACACGTAATTAACTCCGTTGTTACAGTTTTTAATATCTGATATATGTTAATTATTCATTTTTAACCAGTAAAAATCATACCTGACTTCAGATTATCAGTATTTTTGGATAATCTTGGTATTGTATTATTTCACTGCTTTTAGTTACTTCACTCATTGTTAACAGAATTCCTCTAGATCATGGATATTTACAAAGTGTGGATATTTTATAAATAATTTAGTTAGGTAAAGGTTTGCTGTTATACACTTTTTAGTTATATATAGCTTTGGATTATGTAATTTTCAAATATAATTTAAATTGTACAAGAAATGGCAAACACTTTCATTTGGTAACAGGAAGTTAAAAGTTCACTTCTACAAATCGTCTGAAAATGTTCTGATGCAACTCTACCAGCCATTGCAGAAGCTATGCAAACAATCCATTACATTCATACTTCCTTTTCACCTAGAACAGCCTGACTCACTGACAGTGATAAACATAAAGTAGCTTAGATGTTTGTTTACATCCTGCCTTGCATAATTTCTAAGAAGCATGTTGAAATCAAAGCATTTATGAAGTATGTGATACAGCATTGAGTTTTTGCAGTCAGTTCTTTTCAGTATTTCCTTGACAGATATCGTCCAATCAATGACAAAAAGGCACTATAATACAGAATTTTACTTATTGGAAAGGTCATGGCCTTACTTAGCTCTATCTAATTACTTGTGCTCAAATTATTGCATATTAAATGTACAGCTCCCTATGGCAGCACGCAAGATCATAGATTGTTAAAAGCACTGAATGGTGAATCATAGTAACTTTAAAGAACAATGTTCCTTGTAAGTAAACATTAAAATAAAATAAACTGAAGCTAAGGGCATCATAGTTTCATGTTATTATTTTGAGGTTAAGATTTATTGCCATACAAAAATAAATAAAAATAACGTATTAAGCGCTTTCATCTCTGCTCAGGAGACTTCATCAGAATACAATTATTACCATTGCCTCTTCCATTTCTATACAAATGTATAAATTAAATCATTAATTGTGTCATCAATCAGATTCCATTTAGCATATATTGATCATTACCATTTAAAAAGACACATTTACCACATCTTGAAATACTTTGTAGACAGTGAAAACAAAATAAAATGAATTAAATTGTATGTTCCAAACCTTTGTAATAATAAATATGCATATTTTAATATATTTTAAAAATATATTTCAAATAGTTAAAAAGTTTAAGTTATATTACTAGCCCTTTCTACTAACATAGGTGTAATGGATACTGTTTCATTCAGCCCCGGTGGAAGCATAGCTGCTAACTTCAGCTGCCAAACAGTTTCTTTCTTCTTTAACAAATTCTTCCAATCCCCCCTTCTGGGGGTCAAATTAACCTTATCCAAAATTCCAAAAGAAAATTTTATAAATGCAGGACAAATAAGGGAATGCTTGTAAAGGGCATTGGTCATCTTTTTGTTTTTTATATCATTTGTGTGCTCATAAATTCTCGTCTTAAATGCACGCTCAGTCTTGCCCACATAAAAATGTGGGCATGTCTCACACACTGCTAAATAGACCACTCTACTAATATTGCAATTCCCTCTCTTGAAAAACACTCTACTTTGTCCACAATCCTCCAATTTCACACCCTTTGCTTTCATAATGTATGAACATTGCCCACATCTTCCACAAGCCGTAGTGCCTTGTGTCAAATTGTCCTCCATTTCAATTTTTTGTTCTAATAGTCTATTGAAATTTGGTGCTGTTTTAGTTACAAAGTTAGGCTGACTTCCCAGTTTCTCAAACACTTCCTTATTGGTTTTAAAAAATATTCCAGTTATGCTTCAAAGCCTCTTGAATTTTACCAGTAAGGTGATTATCCTGCAGAATGCAGGCTTTGCTGTAACTCTTACTTGCTTCTGAATTTACTTCTTTAGTTAAACCAACCCCCAAAAGTGGCTAATACCACGTACCCCACTTACTGTACACATCATGAATTATTCCATCTACCAAGGGCTTGGGGTAATCCCTTTCACAGAACACGTGTGCAAGTTTATCCAATTCCCCACTAACATCCTCAAGATGTGATGTCATCCACGCTACCCTTATTGCCTGTCCCTTAATGATGCTCCTATTTTGGAACAAGGGGTGGTTACTATTAAAATATAAGTGAGAGTTACAAAAAGTATCTTTCCTGAATACTCTAGATCTAAAACCATTTATATCATGTCTAATAAGTGTATCCAAATAATTAATCCAGTCCTGATGACAATTATGAGTGAATTTTAAAAAATATGTTGAATTATTTAAGTAAACCATAAATTCCTCAATCTCAGCCACAGTTCCTCTCCATAAAATAAAAATATCATCCAAGAAGCGAGAATACAACTGTATTTTGTTACAATGGGGGCAGCCTATCACAAATCTATTCTCCCATCCTAAAATGACTAAATTGGCATACAGTGGTGCACAGGCTGCACCAATAGCAACACCTCGGGTTTGTTGGTAATATTCCCCTTCAAACCAAATAAAGTAGTTTTCCAGCACCAAACTCATTAATTCACAAATAAGGGTCACTTGTTCATGGGGTAGGTCTGAATATTGAAATAAAGTTTCTTCAAAGAATTCTAACCCTTCCAGTTTAGGTATAACTGTAAAAAGACCCTTTATATCTATAGTTAAAAAAATCAATTCCTTGGACCACAGTTCCTGTTTAAGTAACCCCAAAAATCCCATGAATTCTTGACCAAATGTGATGTCTTTTCTACAACATGTTGTACATTTTGATCAATAAACACAGCCAAGGGGTGAGTCTTGGAACCTTTTGCAGCTACTATGGGTCTAAAGGGGAGCTTTCTTATATATTTGTGTATTTTCGGTATTCCGAAGAATACTGGAATATTATGATGTTTCTTGTATAAAAAATCATATACATCTCCATTTATCCTATTATTTAACAAATATTCTTCCAAGTATGAATCAATTCTGGAATAGGAAACATTAATTTGATTTATAGACACCGCTGTATATGTGGTTTCTTCAAATAAAAGTTGTTGCATTTCATTTATATAATCTTCATTCTTAAACAGGACCACCCCACCCCCTTTATCTGGGGTCATTATCTGTATTGTTTTATCTTTCCTTAAATCCATGAGTAAATTATGTTCTTCTCTGGTTAAATTCCAAGGAATCTTTCTATCTAAGGTGTGTATACTATATAAATCTTCCAACACTAATTTTTCAAAGGTGCCAACTAATGGATGTAGTGGTGGATTATAAATACTTCTCTTTTTCCATCTATTTTCACTAGTTATATTCCCTTCACCTACTTCTCCATCTCTATCATTAAACTGTAACTCAAAATTTAATTTCCTGGTATAACATTTTAAAGCCAGGACATCATCCACTAAATTACTTCTTCCTTCGGGAATGATAACAAACAAAAATATTAATCTGTGACCTCTCTACTTGTATAATTATAAACAGTAAAACCATTTTTGGATTTCATTATATTATTAACTAATTCCTGTATCTGTTTGTTTGGTAGTAACCCTTCTTCTCTCTCTGTTGGTGAGAATTCTGGTTGTATTTCCCATTCTCTATATTTCTCTGTGCCAGTCTCTCTGAGCGCCTGATATTCGGAAAATCCTGACCCCCTCCCCTCTCATGTGCCATCTGGGTGATATTTTCATTATTCACCCTTAATGCCTCACTGTAACTAAATGCTCCCATCTCCTCCCTTCCATTACTTTTTCTATTATTGAAATCAGTATGGTGGGGGGTAGGATAAACTTCTTTTTTATGATATTGTTTTAAATCACGCTCTAACTTCCGTTTCTTTTTATGAAAATATATAATTTAATTCATTTTATTTTGTTTTCACTGTCTACAAAGCATTTCAAGATATGGTGGTAAGTGTGTCTTTTTAAATGGTAATGATCAATATATGCTAAATGGAATCTGATTGATGACACAATTAATGATTTAATTTATACATTTGTATAAAAATGGAAGAGGCAATGGTAATAATTGTATTCTGATGAAGTCTCCTGAGCAGAGATGAAAGCACTTAATACATTATTTTTATTTGTTTTTGTATGGCAGTAAATCTTATTTGGATATGGATCGGACCATTTTTATAATTTTTTTATTAGTTTTTATACAATTATTTGGTTTTATTATTTTGCAGTTGTTTATTTTCTTCATTGAACATCACTGCTGTTACCTCATGAAAGACTATATTAAATGTGGAGAGATCAACAGGAGATAATAATGTGTTTTAAAAATGTTTTCACCACAACATTTTAGCAGCTAAAAATGTACATTTTAATCCGAAAAGAACATCAGTGATTAAAATGTACACTGACAGTGAAAACTTTTATTGGCTGATGAACTGTAACATCCAAATAAATATGTGTTGAAGCAGTTGTACCTAAAACAAAGAATCAATAGGTGACTCTGAACTCATTTATTCTCAGTATCCTTATTTAACCTTCCTCATTACACTATTCAATAAATGAAGTACACACTTAAAAGTCTTCCAGAAAAGTCCTATGGTTGAAACTGTTACATAAATGCTAAATCTGAAATACAAACTGTGACCTTTATTTTGAGATATTCTTCAAATACCTCATATTAAGATTCATCTGAAAAACAGAATATTGTAGCAGAAGATAATTAATTATTCTGGCCATTCTACATTAGGTAATAAAAACACTCCCCACCATGAGGAAGCTCATGGAGTGTTACACTGTAAGGTATTTAGTATGCAAGTCAAAAAGCCGCAGTGGTACAGCAGCGGCATTGTTGCCTCACAGCAAGAGGTTCTCCTGTTCAATTCTCGGCTGGAGTGCCTTCTGTGTGGAGTCTGCATGTCCTCCCCGTGGTCGAGTGGCCTCCAAAAAACATGCATGAATGGGCGTGCCTTTGCTGAAGGTTGGGTGTCAGGCTGGCAACTTGGCACCATAAAAATCTACTGCCAATCATTAGCAGACTGGAGTTCCGCTGTGGCGACCCCCTAACTGGGAAAAGACAAACGACAACTTTAATAAAGTCAAAACAGTCTGTATGTTCTTTTGACATGCATACCTTAAGATAGTCAAAACAGGTTATATATATTGAGGGCTTACATTGTGCTCTATTTTAAAACATGGAGTTACATATCAGAGGTCAGTGTATACAGTAATAAGTAGTACAGTTGCTGCTAGCCATATTACCCATAACTCACTAGGCCCACTACAACACACATCAGCAGACACGCTTTCTGAAAAAATAAGTTTAAAGTGATATGGCTTTGTAAAAACAGCATCATTCAATGCATTCAATAATGTAAAATATAATGGGAAATATATGCGCAACCCTATTAAATAAATCAGACTGATTCAACTTCATGCAAAACTAAATGCAGCGAAATGGTAGCAAGAAAGGATAACGGCAATGAAAATAAAGAGTGAATTATGAAAAATGAGAACCTTTGAAAGAAGAAACACATGTGCGGTTCCTCATTGAGGAAGACTAGAGGGAGCATACATGCCTGGCAGTTTAGAGTATTAAAGCTGTGATCCATTAACGTGCTGCTTTCTGTACTCCATGCTTTGATTTCCTCAGCCTTTATTTCATACTTTGTGGCTCTAAGAAAGTCACTTAACCAGCTAGTGCTGCTGAGATCAATCTGAACAATGTCTAAGTGGACTTTAGTGGTCTTAATTCTTCTTGCGTTTCTATTTTTTCATGTGTTGGTACTTAATTTCTTTGAATTCTGCCATTGTTTGCCCTTTACAGGTCCTTTTTACCCATTTAGTTATGAAGTTGTTGAAAAAGGACAGGTGTTATTGAGGATGGTTCTCAGATGCTTCCGCCTTCTTTCCATTTTTGTTCCCTTTGGTGTGTGCTGCTGTCTTACGACCATTAGTTTCCTGAAGGAGAATTTTCTATATGTGAATTTGGGGGTCTTGTGAAGCTACCGCCATTCCATTCTTGCCTCTTTCTTCACATTTTTGTTTGGTTTATCTCATCCATTGTACTTTCTTTGATATAGGGTGAAGCTATGTACCTTTCTACGCCTGACAATATAAGTAGCGTATGAGTCTAAGTGGACTTCTCTGGTGATTTCTTTTTTTTTACCCACTTTGCTGTTGTCAGTGCTTTTTCTTACTTGTGGAAGAAGTGGCATCTACCATTTTTTTATACAGATTTCTTTTACTGGATGTTTTTTCTCTTCCTGGATATGTGCAAGTTTTGACCATGGTTCTTCAATAATACATTTGATTTTTCTACATGCATTGTCAGGACTAACGTGCTTAGGGGCTGTGAATGAAATTTTCCATGTGAAAATGCTGAGTCATTCTGTTCATCTTGCTTTCATTGACTTTATGCTAACTATTAGGTATATTACTTCTTAGTCAACTGATCGAAAGCTATCCCATAAGCACCAATTTATTTTTAAGTTTGTGGGTTGGGTTGGGAATGCAGTTCTTAATGACTTCTTCCTCCAGGCCTGCCTTCTTTTGTGTGTCTGATCTGGGTAGGATTGTTTTTTTAGAGCTGGCTTTCTATGACAGTTTGTGTCCATATATGTTTTGATAAATGATTAGCTGTAGTGTAATAGTTTTTCCCATGTCTTCCAGTGATATGTTGGGAATTCTTTGATAGTTCCCATCAAGATTTTACCGATCACTTCTTTATGGGTGAGTTGTTTTCTGGCTTCATTGTCTTTCTGTTTGGGTTTTTAACAGCATTACTGAATGGATTTTCATCTGGGTCAAGTGCTGGATTTATCATTATATAATGAAGCATTTTTTTCTAGATGCAATGCATGTGCCCTTGTAATAGGTATGATGTCTTTATGATGGGTTGAAACAACCAGAATTTTTAAGAGGATATCCCCAAATGTGTATTTTCTTTTAATGAGAGCTATCAATACACCTAATGAAGAATGAATTGAAAAGTCGTTAGCTCCTATCAAGAAGTGATTTTTTGCATATTTTGCCTGGACCAGTTTTTGGAAATGGCTGCTTTAATTATTTAGTTTTTATTTTTTACACTATTAAATCTTCTCATCATAGTAAAAGTTGAAAGCAATTTCACCATGAATTTTAACACGGTGAAGTTCTGATATGTTATTTATTGTATCTTAAGTTCTGCTTTTCACAATATATCTAAGTGACATATGACTTGATTGTTGTAGGTTGGTGTATTAAAGCTAGTGTATAATTGTTTTTTTGCTGTTGATTTACCACTCCTAGTATTTAATACATACATGAATAGTTATCCAATGTTTGATTTAAAATGATTTTCAATGTAACACATAAACCATAGGTTTTGCCGTTTGTCTGAGCTATTTAGTTTATCTTCTGTACAGGAAAATTCACATGATATATTTGGCTCAAAATTCCTCATCTTGGTTCTGTGATTTAGGGCTCAAGTGTTATATTGGTCACCAGTGTGAAACATCTCTGATTCTGAGAAATATGCTGTTTTACCTGGATTTAAAAAGTGTAACAGGGATTCCCTGACCAAGAGGATGATTTGCACAGCATACTTGTGCAGCGGTAACGTTGTTGCCTCACAGCAAGAGGTTCTCCCATTCGATTCTCGGCTGGAGTGCGGGGAGTGCCTTCTGTGTGGAGTCTGCATGTCCTTCCCACGGTGGGCGTTTGAAAGACATGCGTAAATGGGCGTGCCTTCGCTGAAGGTTGAACGTCGAGCTGGCACCTCGGTGTTCGTGAAAATCTACTGCCAAACATTAGCTGATTGGAGTCCTGCTGTGGCGACCCCTAACCAGGAAAAGCTGAACAACAACAACAACTTGTGCTCACATCTGAAACTAAATTTCCACACGGATTACATGCTGTGTTCATTTCCTAGTGTTACCTTTGTGCATATTGAGTATTATGATTAACTTGCATCATAACCCTGATATTACTTTTTGTTTAGGAATAAAATAACAAGGAATTTACCATGAGAGTGAAGCTCGAGTGATAGATGCCACAATTCATTGTCCAAGAACAAAAAAAACCAAAAAAAAACCAAGAAAATATTGACCTTGCGTATGCGCATGCGACTGATCATAATGGTTAATATTATACAAGAATAAGATTACTGTAGCTTAAACAAACAAACACACACCACATAGCACACAACATTTCAATATGTCTGCCTTATTTTTAAATTAACTAATGAGATTTCTGTCTGTACTGTCTATGACTCAGTTCTATCATGTGTCAAACTTGTGCAAGAAGTTAGCAGTCTGCATTCAGTTAAGAAGCTAGCATTTGCCAGTTTTTGTCATTTTCTCTAAGATTATATTTTAAAGATTTTCTGTCAGATAAAGTCTTTCTTTTGGCTTTGATTTTTTTTTTACTATGCAGTGAATTATTTCCTTTCAGTATCAAGAGTAAAGGAGTAGACAATATGTTTGTCAGTGCTGTGTTTACTGTTGTGGAGCTTTTCAAATATTTATAAATTTTTTTTCCACACTTTTGACTGATCTGTTACATACTGGGACTTGAGGTTCACATGTGCTTGTAATGACTTTTGTGATGTTATTAATGAGGATGGATTACAAAAAACAATGGTTGTATACCTGATCATAATAACACTGTAGTGCATGGTGATTGCTGATTACTCTGGGATATTTGGAAAAAGACAAATCCGTTAAGTGCCAGAGTGGCATGAGACCTGACCTTAACAAATGTTAAAGTTATTAATGTTTAGTTTAGCACTCAGAAGTAAAATCTGCTTGTACTGACCAGTAAAAGACAGTGGCAGAATAAAATAATTTGTTCTGCTTGCTTTCCATTGGTAACATGCCCTGATTTCCTATAATAAGTTACCACAATTAAAGGATGTGTGTTTGTCTGCATTTTCTGATGGACACAAAGTCTGAAACCAAAATGTTTGCCATTATTTAGTGTCTTCAATCCTCAGTAATTTGTCCAAAAAACATGGACTTTATGAGGAACAAACCAAATATATGAGACAAAAAATCTGTAGATCTGAGAGGCATAAATGTCTGTTACACTGTATTCCTGACAGCACTTGTGAAGTGCTTTACAGCTTTGAAAAATAATTAGCTTTTTTTTTTTTCATTTTTACTTTAACTTATAGTACATGGAGCACACGAAATTCACATCTTGAGCGTCACTCTTGAGGTGAATTTCTTGGCATCTATGTCTCAAGCACATAATAAGTCTGTTAGGATGGCCAAACGATCATAATCCTCTTATGTTGTCTTTTCGATAAAATGAGTCAAAAAACCACCTGAAGTGAGCAGTATGGGTACAGTCAAAGACTCACCCCTAATGTTAAGCAACACATGGAGGTTTGGACTTTTGGATTTGTAGTCATTTGGTTTTCATTGCAGTTTTTGTACAAGACCCAATTCTGTATTACTTCTGGGTTTTCAGTTTTTTTAAAAGGGTTCCTTTGTATAGAGTTATTTTCTGTTTATACTTTCTTGGCCATTTTTGGAGTAGGATGAGCCTCTGTATTGCCTCTTTTTCTTTGAGTGACATTTCTGATTCAGTGCAAACACTTTTGAAACTGTTTCTTTATTTGAGGTGCCTTTTTATTAGTAGACCACGTGTGTGTGTGTGTGTGTGTGTGTGTGTGTGTGTGTGTGTGTGTGTGTGTGTGTGTAATGTAATGTAACACTTAGATGACATATTGCATTCTCAAGTTCTAAGACAGGCTTCACTAATGTTGTATACAATGTTGCTGGCCACAAATCTAAGGAATGCCTCTAACCTGCTCATTCCCTTTGATGTATTATATTTAGAAACTTCAAAAGTTTTGCATTGTTCTCAACTCCAGTACCAATTAACACAGCAAATTTTAAAACGGTGCTAACATTGCTGACAGGTTTCAGTAATAACTTGTTTTAGTAGTTTAACAATCATCCCCAAAACATTCAGTTATTTTGCATCATTCAGTTATGACACCTGCTGAACTGATTGTACTTTCTGTTCAATTAGATGCATTATTTTATTGTTTGGCTTTTTTGGGAATATTCAGATTTTTCCTTCACGCTGCATTTGTGATCCAATATTGCTTAATAAAACTGATTTTTTTTTATCTTCAGTGCTTCTGTACCACTGACACAGAATACAATAACTCACAGTAGAGTTCTCAGCCTTGAATTTATGGGTGGAACAGCACTACATTTCTTATCACTAGACATTTAAAAATGTCTCCCTTTTCATGTCTTTCTT